>NC_057802.1:590721579-590860496 GCF_018294505.1 Triticum aestivum
GCTTCAATTTAACAATATCATTATCAACATCTTTCTTCTTTTGCATATCACACAAATCAACGAAGCTATTTAGATGAGTAGCGGCATCTTCACTAGGAAGGCCGGCGAATTGATCTTTCATGACAAGATTCAACAAAGCAGCATTGATTTCACAAGATTCAGTATTGGTAAGAGGAGCAATCGGAGTGCTAAGGAAATCATTATTGTTGGTATTGGTAAAGTCACACAATTTGGTATTATCTTGAGCCATCGTGACAAACAAGCAATCCAACACACGAGCAAACAAAAAGCAAGCGAAAAAGAGGCAGACGGAAAAGAGAGGGCGAATAAAACGGCAAGGGTGAAGTGGGGGAGAGGAAAACGAGAGGCAAATGGCAAATAATGTAATGTGGGAGATAAGGGATTTGTGATGGGTACTTGGTATGTTGACTTTTGCGTAGACTCCCCGGCAACGGCGCCAGAAATCCTTCTTGCTACCTCTTGAGCACTGCGTTGGTTTTCCCTTGAAGAGGAAAGGGTGATGCAGCAAAGTAGCGTAAGTATTTCCCTCAGTTTTTGAGAACCAAGGTATCAATCCAGTAGGAGGCTACGCGCGAGTCCCTCGTACCTACACAAAACAAATAACTCCTCGCAACCAACGCGATAAGGGGTTGTCAATCCCTTCACGGTCACTTACGAGAGTGAGATCTGATAGATATGATAGGATAATATTTTTGGTATTTTTGTGATAGAGATGCAAAGTAAAATAAAAGCAAAGTAAAAAGCAAAGGAAATAACTAAGTGTTGGAAGATTAATATGATGAAGATAGACCCGGGGGCCATAGGTTTCACTAGTGGCTTCTCTCAAGAGCATAAGTATTTTACGGTGGGTGAACGAATTACTGTTGAGCAATTGACAGAATTGAGCATAGTTATGAGAATATCTAGGTATGATCATGTATATAGGCATCACGTCCGAGACAAGTAGACCGACTCCTGCCTGCATCTACTACTATTACTCCACTCATCGACCGCTATCCAGCATGCATCTAGAGTATTAAGTTCATGAAAACAGAGTAACGCCTTAAGCAAGATGACATGATGTAGAGGGATAAATTCATGCAATATGATAAAAAACCCCATCTTGTTATCCTCGATGGCAACAATACAATACGTGCCTTGCTGCCCCTACTGTCACTGGGAAAGGACACCGCAAGATTGAACCCAAAGCTAAGCACTTCTCCCATTGCAAGAAAGATCAATCTAGTAGGCCAAACCAAACTGATAATTCGAAGAGACTTGCAAAGATAACCAATCATACATAAAAGAATTCAGAGAAGATTCAAATATTGTTCATAGATAATCTTGATCATAAACCCACAATTCATCGGTCTCAACAAACACACCGCAAAAAGAAGATTACATCGAATAGATCTCCACGAGAGAGGGGGAGAACATTGTATTGAGATCCAAAAAGAGAGAAGAAGCCATCTAGCTACTAACTATGGACCCGAAGGTCTGAGGTAAACTACTCACACTTCATCGGAGAGGCTATGGTGATGATGTAGAAGCCCTCCGTGATGGATGCCCCCTCCGGCGGAGCTCCGGAACAGGCCCCAAGATGGGATCTCGTGGGTACAGAAGGTTGCGGCGGTGGAATTAGGTTTTTGGCTCCGTATCTGATCGTTTGGGGGTACGTAGGTATATATAGGAGGAAGGAGTACGTCGGTGGAGCAACAGGGGGCCCACGAGGGTGGAGGGGCCGGGGCGCCCCCCTACCTCGTGGCCTCCTCCTTTGTTTCTTGACGTAGGGTCCAAGTCTCCTGGATCATAATCTTCCTAAAAATCACGTTCCCGAAGGTTTCATTCCGTTTGGACTCCGTTTGATATTCCTTTTCTGCGAAACTCTGAAATAGGCAAAAAACAACAATTCTGGGCTGGGCCTCCGGTTAATAGGTTAGTCCCAAAAACAATATAAAAGTGAATAATAAAGCCCAATAATGTCCAAAACAGTAGATAATATAGCATGGAGCAATCAAAAATTATAGATACGTTGGAGACGTATCACTCTTCAAGGTCTCGACCTCGGCCGCACTACCTGCAATATCACGAGCTTAAACTCTGCATTCACATATCACTTTGGGCGTGTACATAAATTTTTCCAAACATACCTTGCGCCTCATCGAACCGCTTTTTAATGCGAACGAGGTCTTCATCGGCCAACTTCAACTTCTGCTGGAGCTCGGACACTTCAGCGGCCTGGGCGGTCGCCACTAACAGTGGAGCCTGTTTACCAATAGACCAGTACGTTACCTCCTGGGATTATTACTTGATCCTCTGTTCGGCCGTTTTTTCAGAAACCGAACAGAGTCTCAGGGGCTACTATCTATACACAGGCATATTTTTCATATGAAAAGCGACTAATAATATTACATCGCATACCTCGAAGCCTGTTAACAGGCTGGTGAAGGCTTCGTTCAGCCCGCTCTTGGCGGACTGAACCTTCTCAACCACCGTACCCATCAGGGTACGGTGCTCCTCCATGATGAAAGCACGTTGCAGTGCGTCCATCAGAGTGTTCGGTGCCTCCGAATTAGTGGAGGTCGCCGTCGGAGTGGGCGCTCCCCCCTCCTTTAAAGGGGGTTGCTCGCTCGATTCAGGAGCCCCATGGGTCTCCGGAATGGTGTTCGGCCAGGGGCCGGACTGGTCAGGGCCCCCGTCGTCAGTCTCCATGGGGGTTGCACCCCAAATGTTCTCGGTAGCTGAGGCATTACCCTCTGGCGCCGTCTTGGCGGCCTCCCGCACTTCTCCATGGCCCGGAGAGGCCCTTTGGGACAACACTTCGGTCGTCCATGGCAGTTGGCGGAGAAGCTCGTGGAGACATTTCGCTCTCCACCATCCCCGTCTCCAGGGAGTTCCCCTCCGATGATGATTGTTGGGGGAGATCATGGGCCGGACTGAAGGACACAATATAATGTGTTAGACAACAATCATAAAGACCGGATATATGTAAGGCATCCTCGGATACATACGATGCGGCCAGGGGCTTCGTCCTGGGGTGCCACTCGGGGACGGCTTCGGCATCCGAATCCGAGCCATCCGAGAGGGACACCTTCCCCCTCTTGGACGCTTCCGCCTCCGGGTGTACGGAGGCCGCCATTTTCCTCTTCCCCCCCTTAGGGGGAGAATCGCTTTCTGCCTCCACCTCCTCTTCATCTTCATCTCCCTCGTGGGAGGAGAGAGCTTCGGTCTCTCCGGACACAGCATCCGAAGTACCTTTACGGCGGAGGCCACTTTTGGCCTCCTTGCTCTTCTTCTTGGCCTTGTTCTCCGGCGCCTGATACGGCATCAGGACCAGCATCCTCGTTAGCAGAGGAATGGCTGGGTCTTCGGGTAGCGGAGCCGGACACTTGATCCGCTCCGCCTTCTTTGTCCAGCCCTGATCAAAGGAGGGAAGGCTCAGCATACTCTTTGATTTGTGAATTGGAGTTATGTTCGAAAACTAAAACCTTACTGGAGTGGCCGGATGCGCACTGTCGAGGCTGATGTCATCGGTCGTCTCCGGCCACGACTTCTGGGCCTTGAAGAGCAGCTTCCAAATCTCTTCGTGCGTTGTGCCGAAGAATCGCTGCAGGGTACGCAGCCCTTCCGGATTGAACTCCCACATGTGGAGAGGCTGGCGCTGGCAGGGAAGGGTCCGGCGGAAAAGCATCACCTGAATCACGTCAGTGAGACTGGTGTTCTTGTCTATTATATTTTTGATGCGCGTTTGCAGCATCATCACTTCGTCAGTCGACCCCCAGTCCAGACCCTTGTTGGTCCACGACGCGAGCCGCATTGGGGGTCCGGATCTAAACTCAGGAGTGGCCGCCCATGTGGCGCCGCGAGGTTCGGTGATGTAGAACCACTCCTGCTGCCATATCTTGACAGTCTCCACGAAGGCCCCTTTGGGCCAGGTGACGTTAGGGAGCTTGCTCACCATGGCGCCGCCGCAGTCCGCGTGTTGCCCGTCGACCACCTTCGGCTTCACATTGAAGACCTTGAGCCATAGGCCGAAGTGTGCGGGGATGTGGAGGAGCGCCTCGCACACGATGATGAACGCCGAGATGTGGAGGAAGGAATTCGGGGCTAGATCGTGGAAATCTAGCCTGTAATAGAACATGAGACCGCAGACAAAGGGATGGAGGGGAAACCCTAGTCCGCAGAGGAAGTGGGGGATAAATACCACCCTTTCGACAGGCTCCGGGGTGGGGATGACCTGCTTCTTGGCAGGGATCCTGTGTGCAACGTCCGCACTCAGGTACCCCGCCTCCCAGAGCTCCTTGATGTCCTTCTCCGTCACGGAGGATGCCACCCACTTGCCTTGAGAGCCGAATCCGGACATGGCTGGAAAGCTTGGTGGTGGTGGGGAAGATCGAAGCTTGGGCGCTGGAGCTCGAGGATGGGAAGGCTGAGGAAGGAAGAAGGCGTGGGGTGAAAAGAAGGGATCTTTATCTGTTTATATAGGCAGTGAATATCAAGCGCCCCCCTCAAACCTTAAAACTCTCCTGGTCCCAAGGGGTCGTGCGAATGGCACGGTTGGATTACCGAAAACCGTATTGATGAGAATCCCGCAATAAGGGGACACAATCTCTGCTTTGACAAGACGTGTCAATGGAGGCTGCGCCTCGAAACGCGAAGCGGGAGGCCAAAAAATGGTTCAAAATAATAAAGAGGCCAGACGTAATGTTTCGCCGAAAAAGTTGTCAGTAGACAGACCTTATTTTGGTTAAGTATTGTGCCCTTGTGGTTGAAGGTTGTGACTGTTATACAGAGCCGGATACAATTCTCTTATTCAGAAGACTGCTTTAAAGTATTCAGAGGAGGAACATGCCTTGCAATGCCGAAGACAATATGCGTGCCGAATACATCGCCATTGAAGACTGGTTCAGGGGCTACTGAGGGAGTCCTGGATTAAGGGGTCCTCGGGTTTCCGGGCTATGTGACATGGGCCGGACTGATGGGCCGTGAAGATACAAGGCAGAAGACCTTTCCCCGTGTCCAGATGGGACTCTCCTTTGCGTGGATGGCAAGATTGGCGTTCGGATGTGTAGTTTCCTTCCTCTGTAAACCGGCTCTGTATAACCCTAGGCCCCTCTGGTGTCTATATAAACCACTCATAAGGATGACAATCAAAGAACACCTCATGCTTCAAATTTGTTACACAATGTTTACCATACGTGCATGCTACGGGACTTGCAAACTTCAACACAAGTATTTCTCAAATTCACAACTACTCAACTAGCACGACTCTAATATTACCATCTTCATATCTCAAAACAATCATCAAGTATCAAACTTCTCATAGTATTCAATGCACTTTTTATGAAAGTTTTTATTAAACCCATCTTGGATGCCTATCATATTAGGACTAATTTTATAGCCAAAGCAAACTACCATGTTGTTCTAAAAGACTCTCAAAATAATATAAGTGAAGCATGAGAGATCAGTAATTTCTATAAAATAAAACCACCACCGTGCTCTAAAAGATATAAGTGAAGTACTAGAGCAAAACTATCTAGCTCAAAAGATATAAGTGAAGCACATAAAGTATTCTAATAAATTTCGATTCATGTGTGTCTCTCCCAAAAGGTGTGTACAGCAAGGATAATTGTGGTAAACTAAAAACAAAGACTCAAATCATACAAGACGCTCCAAGCAAAACACATATTATGTGGTGAATAAAAATATAGCTCCAAGTAAAGTTACCAATGAACGAAGACGAAAGAGGGGATGCCTTCCGGGGCATCCCCAAGCTTAGGCTTTTGGTTGTCCTTGAATTTTACCTTGGGGTACCTTGGGCATCCCCAAGCTTAGGCTCTTGCCACTCCTTATTCCATAATCCATCAAATCTTTACCCAAAACTTGAAAACTTCACAACGCAAAACTCAACAGAAAAATCTCATGAGCTCCGTTAGCGAAAGAAAACAAACCACCACTTCAAGGTACTGTAATGAACTCATTATTTATTTATATTGGTGTTAAACCTACTTTATTCCAACTTCTCTATGGTTCATACCCTCCGATACTACTCATAGATTCATCAAAATAAGCAAACAACACACGAAAAACAGAATCTGTCAAAAACAGAACAGTCTGTAGTAATCTGCATCAAACGTATACTTCTGGAACTCCAAAAATTCTGAAATAAATTTCTGGACGTGAGGAATTTGTCTATTAATCATCTGCAAAAAGAATCAACTAAATAGCACTCTCCAGTAAAAAGTTGTAGCTAATCTCGTGAGCTCTAAAGTTTCTGTTTTTTACAGCAAGATCATAAAGACTTCAACCAAGTCTTCCCAAAGGTTCTACTTGGCACAAACACTAATTAAAACATAGAAACGCATCTAAACAGAAGCTAGATGTATTATTTATTACTAAACAGAACCAAAAAGCAAGAAACAAAAATAAAATTGGGTTGCCTCCCAACAAGCGCTATCATTTAACGCCCCTAACTAGGCCTAAAGGCAAGAATAGATCTAGGTATTGCCATAATAATGGTAAGGTAAATCACGAAAACTCATCTCATATTCCCTACGTTCAGCAGCAAGTTTTCTTTGTGGCAAGCAAAAGTAATCATAAGGGCTAAATTTAATGGGACAAAATTCCCCAAGATCAAGCTCGGGAGGTATGGGTTCCTCCTTTGGCCCCTTATATTGCACAACCAATTCATTATTATAAGCATTCTTTTGGCAATAAGTCATGAGCCTTTGTTCAAGACAAAAACCTAACCCGTTGTTCTGAATAGCAAAGTCATCATTGACTTCAGAAATTCTATCAACTAGAACATCGGTAGGAACCTTCTTTCTAAGGTTTTCATTGTAAGCAACATGATCTAAAGATCGTAAACGCATTAAGTCTTCTTGATTAAAAAGGATAGCTTCTATGGGAGGATGACCAGCGTCCTCCCTATAATGCGCAAAAATTTCATTGGCCTCTTTCATTATAAATCTGAACTCATGTGCCAAAAAGATAGTAGCTGCACGCTTAACAGAAGAATGCTCGATATTGGAAAACTCTAGAAAAATTCTTTGTATGCAAGGATGCATATGGATAAATTGTCTTTCAAGTTCAACTACGAGCAAGGATATAGCATCCGCAAGACTACTAGTTCTATGAAGAATAGGCCCACCCATAGAGGGCAGGGCACCGGCACAAGTAAAGAAATCTTGAATAACTCCTTTTCCAATAATATTACCGCTACCAATCCGAAACTTTTTAGTGTGTAAAATAGTAGGATCTTCAAGAGGATCATCAAAAACATCAAATTTTTCCATATTATTATCCTTATCAACGATAACCTCCCCAGTTTCAGACATGACGACAGCAAATTGCACAAAGAATGAACACACAAGAAGCAAGCGAAAAGAGGCGAACGGAAAAAGAGGGCGAATAAAACGGCAAAGGTGAAGTGGGGGAGAGGAAAACGAGAGGCAAATGACAAATAATGTAATGCGAGGGATAAGAGTTGTGATGGGTACTTGGTATGTCTTGACTTGACTTGACTTGACTTGGCGTAGATCTCCCCGGCAAGGGCGCCAGAAATCCTTCTTGCTACCTCTTGAGCTTGCGTTGGTTTTTCCCTTGAAGAGGAAAGGGTGACGCAGCAAAGTAGCGTAAGTATTTCCCTCAGTTTTTGAGAACCAAGGTATCAATCCAGTAGGAGACTACATGCAAGTCACCTCGTACCTACACAAACAAATAAGAACCTTGCAACCAACGTGATAAAGGGGTTGTCAGTCCCTTCACGACCACTTGCAAAAGTGAGTTCTGATAGAGATAATAAGATAAATATTTTTGGTATTTTTATAATATAAACTGAAAGTAAAGAATGCAAAGTAAAAATAGATTGGAAACTTATATGATGGAAAATAGACCCCGGGGCCATAGGTTTCACTAGTGGCTTCTCTCAAGATAGCATAAGTATTACGGTGGGTGAAAAATTACTGTCGAGCAATTGATAGAAACGTGCATAGTTATGAGAATATCTAGGCATGATCATGTATATAGGCATCACGTCTATGACAAGTAGACCAAAACGATTCTGCATCTACTACTATTACTCCACACATCGACCGCTATCCAGCATGCATCTAGAGTATTAAGTTCATAAGAACAGAGTAACGCATTAGGCAAGATGACATGATGTAGAGGGATAAACTCAAGCAATATGATATAAACCCCATCTTTTTATCCTCGATGGCAACAATACAATGCGTGCCTTGCTGCCCCTGCTGTTACTGGGAAAGGACACCGCAAGATTGAACCCAAAGCTAAGCACTTCTCCCATTGCAAGAAAGATCAATCTAGTAGGCCAAACCAAACTGATAATTCGAAGAGACTTACAAAGATATCAAATCATACATAAAAGAATTCAGAGGAGATTCAAATATTGTTCATAGATAATCTTGATCATAAACCAACAATTCATCGGATCTCGACAAACACACCGCAAAAAAGAATTACATCGAATAGATCTCCAAGAAGATCGAGGAGAACTTTGTATTGAGATCCAAAGAGAGAGAAGAAGCCATCCAGCTAATAGCTATGGACCCGAAGGTCTGTGGTAAACTACTCACACATCATCGGAGAGGCTATGATGTTGATGTAGAAGCCCTCCGTGATCGATTCCCCCTCGGCGGAGCGCCGGAAAAGGCCCCAAGATGGGATCTCACGGGTACAGAAGGTTGCGGCGGTGGAAATAGGGTTTCGTGGTGCTCCTGGATGTTTTCGGGTATATGGGTATATATAGGAGGAAGAAGTATGTCGGTGGAGCTGCGAGGGGCCCACGAGGGTGGGGGGCGCGCCGAGGGGGGCAGGCGCGCCTCCCTGCCTCGTGGCCTCCTCGCTTCTTTCTTGACGTCCACTCCAAGTCCCCTGGATCACGTTTGTTTCAAAAATCACTCTCCCGAAGGTTTCATTCCGTTTGGATTCCGTTTGATATTCCTTTTCTGCGAAACACTGAAATAGACAAAAAAACAACAATTTGCACTGGGCCTTCGGTTAATAGGTTAGTCCCAAAAATAATATTAAAGTGTATAATAAAGCCCATTAAACATCCAAAACAGATAATATAATAGCATGGAACAATCAAAAATTATAGATTCGTTGGAGACGTATCATAGGGTATTACCTCCATTAAGAGGGCGCGAACCTGGGTAAAAATCGTGTCCTCTTTGTCTCCTGTTACCTTCGATCCTCAGACGCACAGTTCAGGACCCCCTACCCGAGATCGGCCGGTTTTGACACCGACAGTGCTCCCATCCAAGATCTTCACCTTGATGACAAAGGTGTCGTGCTTGATAAGGAGTATGTCACCGGGAAGCATGCAGTGCTTCTGGCAAAAGTAGCTCCTACCACAGCCCAACATGACCTTCCCACCGAACTTTTGGACCTACATCTAGTAGTGATGCCACTTGCTAGTGGCGAGCGGCATGAAACATGAAGGCGGATGTAGAACCACCTCCTCGGCACCAGCTGGAAAGCCTTCGGGACAACCAGTAAGGCAAGGTCTGAAGGAAATATGCCCTAGAGGCAATAATAAAGTTGTTATTTATATTTCCTTAAATCATGATAAATGTTTATTATTCATGCTAGAATTGTATTAACCGGAAACTTAGTACATGTGTGAATACATAGACAAATAGAGTGTCACTAGTATGCCTCTACTTGACTAGGTCGTTGAATCAAAGATGGTTAAGTTTCCTAGCCATAGACATGAGTTGTCATTTGATGAACGGGATCACATCATTAGAGAATGATGTGATTGACTTGACGCATTCCGTTAGCTTAGCATTTGATCGTTTAGTATATTGATATTGCTTTCTTCATGACTTATACATGTTCCTATGACTATGAGATTATGCAACTCCCGAATACCGGAGGAACACTTTGTGTGCTACCAAACGTCACAACGTAATTGGGTGATTATAAAGGTGCTCTACAGGTGTCTCCGATGGTACTTGTTGAGTTGGCATAGATCGAGATTAGGATTTGTCACTCCGATTGTCGGAGAGGTATCTCTGGGCCCTCTCGGTAATGCACATCACTATAAGCCTTGCAAGCAATGTGACTAACGAGTTAGTTGCGGGATGATGCATTATGGAACGAGTAAAGAGACTTATCGGTAACGATATTGAACTAGGTATTGAGATACCGACGATCGAATCTCGGGCAAGTAACATACCGATGACAAAGGGAACAACGTATGTTGTTATGCGGTTTGACCGATAAAGATCTTCGTAGAATATGTGGGAGCCAATATGAGCATCCAGGTTCTACTATTGGTTATTGACCGGAGACGTGTCTCGGTCATGTCTACATAGTTCTCAAACCCGTAGGGTCCGCACGCTTAACATTCGGTGACGATCGGTATTATGAGTTTATGTGTTTTGATGTACCGAAGATAGTTTGGAGTCCCGGATATGATCACGGACATGACGAGGAGTCTCGAAATGGTCGAGACATAAAGATTGATATATTGGACGACTATATTCGGACACCGGATGAGTTCCGGGGGTCACCGGATATTTATCGGAGTGCCGGGGGGTTGTCGGAACCCCCGGGGGAACTAATGGGCCAACATGGGCCTTGTGTGAGAGAGAGGAGGGAGCCATGGGCTGGCCGCCCCCCCTTTGGGAGTCCGAATTGGACAAGGAGGGGGGGGGCGCCCCCTCTTTCCTCCCTCTCTCTCTCCTTCCTTTCCCCTTCCCCCTTCCTAGTTGGACTAGGAAAGGGGGAGTCCTACTCCTACTAGGAGGAGGACACCCCCCTCTCCTTGGCGCGCCCCAAGGCCGGCCGGCCTTCCCCCTTGCTCCTTTATATACGGGGGCAAGGGGGCACCCTAGAACACACAAGTTGATTGTTTCCAGCCATGTGCGGTGCCCCCCTCCACCATAATCCACCTCGGTCATATCGTCGTAGTGCTTAGGCGAAGCCCTGCGTCGGCAGCTTCATCATCACCGTCATCACGCCGTCGTGCTGACGAAGCTCTCCCTCGACACTCTGCTAGATCGTGAGTTCATGGGACGTCACCGAGCTGAACGTGTGCAGATCGCGGAGGTGTCGTACGTTCGGTACTAGGATCTATCGATCGTGAAGACGTACGACTACATCAACCGCGTTGTCATAATGCTTCCGCTTACGGTCTACGAGGGTACGTGGACAACACTCTCCCCTCTCGTTGCTATGCATCACCATGATCTTGTGTGTGCGTTGGAAATTTTTGAAATTACTACGTTCCCTAACAAGGTCGTCATGTTCTTAATATGCACATAGAACCAGTGTGACACCAGTTCTACCACCTTGTGCCCAGGCTATGATCTACGACCAAGCTTGGGCAGAGGCATCGCTGACTCCTCCCTCCTCCTTGGCACCTAGATCTGTTGTAGCCACCAATTTTCAGGGATAACATCCTCTAGGCCTTCTAGTGGAAGGGTTGCCACCACCGAGGATGTCCCACTCGATCTTCATCACCGTGTCAGTTAGGAAGTCACGGGTTAGTATCATATCTTATCACAAGCGATGAAGCCTATGTACAACTAAATTGCACATCTATGAAGCATTTCAAGCATATCAACCATTACAATGCACTCATCATAGAAATGTGCATTTGTATGATCAATGCACTGATCATAGCAATGTGTACTGCTTTGCTCAATGCACACTCTTGGCATGCACACATAAGAATCCAAGCAATCAGTCTACACATCGTGAGCAATCCTACCAATCAGTCTAGTCATGAACACTTGGATCAGTGCATTCATGAACATTCTAGGCATGCCCACATCCTACTAATCATCGCAATGCATTTAGCAGGTGCCGCTTGGAACAATGCAAATTCTAATCGGTTAGTGCACAATCCAATCGATCCAATTTGCAAATTGGAGGAAGCAATCCCCCCCCCCCCCCCCCCCCCCCAGTGGAACGTGAGCGGATGGCATCAGAGGGGCTCCGGATGGGGACATGGAAGGGAAGAAAATGGCGGGGAAGTCATAATCGCCGCCCTGGTAGCGGCCGATGTGCCGGCACCTGCATCTCCTATCACTACTATGGCGTGTTATAGACGGGGGAAGTGACCGCCAACGAGGAAAGAAGGGGATGAAGCAAGGTGGGGTGGCGCCGACCATCAATGTGACCAAAGGGGCGATGAGAGAGTGATGTGCGAATGGAAGTCGGCGGTGAGGGAAGAGAGGAGTGGGAATAATGGCCTAGCCGAAGGCCACATCCATCTCCCGCTTGTAAATGCGTCCAGGGAGACGAACATTGTGGCTCGCACGGGCCCAACTCAGCGGAAACCACCAATTCAGGTCGTTCATCGTCAACCGATCCTGGGCTGCTTTGAGTTTTGTACTAGCAAGAAAACTTATGCAGGCCAGACTATCAAACACGCAAATATTACATCCCAAGGCCTAGGGTGATGCAGAAATTACTTCCCAACACCTGGGGTGATACGGGCTATAAACACATCACTAGTAGTTTTTTAATTCCAAAGTAAAACAATTTCAGATCTCACCGAAACATATGAAATTTTGCCTATTTTTGATTTTTAGATTTCAATTTTAATTAATTTTAACCTAATTTTAAGGGAAATGATTAGGATCACCCGACCGATAAAAACACATGTGTCTGCTGTGTCCATGGCCATTGGATCCAAAACATATTATCTAGACTAGGTTTTGCAACCGAGTCGTTGTTGCGATCTTCACCACCGCAACAACTAGTGTGTTGCGCGATCTGGATCTTGATTCCCTTGAGAGTAGCCGCCACCCGTACTCTGTTGAAAATATGAGCAATTTTCCATATTATTTTATTAATAGAAATAATAGATAAAATATGACTATCATAGTAGAGATGAAACAAGTCATGTAATCTAAAGATGAGAAAGCAAATGCCACGTGCACATATGAACTAGAAGAGAACATATGTGCTCCCTTCTGTCCCGTTTATAGGGCTCAATTCAAAAATCTCACCAACCAAGGTAGATGGTGAGTGCTGGAATACTTTTTGTAGTTTGCAAAATCACCTAATTAATGCTCTTGTTTTTCTCAAAAAATCATGTTTATCAATGCATTAATTGCAATGCATGCATTCATAAAATACATGCATTGGTCAATTTTCTCTTAATACTTGCGTGCAATGATTTAATATACCTTAGAATCTGAACATGTGATGGAAAACAACCAAATTGAGCCTTATGAAATGAAAAAATTAAAATTTTGAGATAAGCTATATAAACCGAAAAGGAGGGAGTAGAAGGCTAGAACAAGAAACACTAGAGCAAGAAACTGAGGCAAGATATTAAACAGAGAGAACACGAAGACATACGGAATAGCGGCAGAAGCACTGGTCTTGGGGTCGGTGTCCTCGCCAGCCATGTCGTCGAAGAGGTTTTCGACGTTAAGGAGGAAGCCGTCGTCGGGGAAGTGGTCGTCGGAGTCCAGGGCATCCGTGATGAAGAAGTCAGTACATGACTCAAAACGGTGGGGTTTCGGAGGCCTACTATCCCGACATGCGGTGCACGCCGCAAGCCGGGATGAGAAAGATCGTAGCAGTAGCTCAGTGCTTAGGAACTCATTTCAGGTAATATAAACCGTAATTTTGTTGTTGACCGACCTTGGAGTGGCGGCTGGGAGACAGACCACTCCCAAGCCGATTTTATCGCCGGTTCGCCCCACACCCCTCGGGAACCGAACCGGTGGAGATGCTCTTACTGGTCTAAGTTAGTACTACCTAGTCCTAAACCGGAGCCCAGCTCGTCGGCCCAAAGAAAGTCTGTGCCGCTTTGACGCAGCTGATTTGACGTGAGACAGACCGGAGCCGAAAAGCGGCAGCGGCAGCGATGGCCAAGCCCAACGTCTCCGATTGGACGTCTCGGTCTCGTGGCCTCGATCCGTGCGTGCGCCGAGACTCGTGCGACAAGCCAACGGATCCGTGGCCCGTCTCCCTCCCGCTAGCAAGAGCAAGATGCGTCCGTCGCCTTCCCCGCTATAAATAAATGAGTTCCCACCTTCTTGTTCCCGTATTTTAAGCTCAGCTAGGAGCTCTTTCACTATTCATCCCACTGTAGTGGTACTCTCAAGTCAAGTGCAAGCACGTACGTACTTGCTCGTATATAAACCTCCACCACCTGCTAGCTTCGACTCCGATGGCGGGTAACGAGGGGACGTCGCTGGCCCAGCTGATCGAGCCCACGCCGGCGCCCGAGCTCGCGCTGCTGCCGCAGCCGCAGGCGTCGGCGCAGGGGGCGACTCCCGCGAGCGCTCGGGCGAAGCCGCGGGGCCGGCCGCCCGGGTCGAGGAACAAGCCGAAGCCGCCGGTGGTGGTGGTGCGGGAGAGCGCGGGGGCGATGCGGCCGGTGGTGCTGGAGCTGGCCGCGGGCTGCGACGTGGCGGGCGCGGTGGCCGCCTTCGCGCGGCGCCGCGGGGTGGGCGTGTCCGTGCTCTGCGGCCGCGGCGCGCTCGCCGCCGTCACGCTGCGGCTGTCGACCTCGGCAGGTACCTCGCGCGCCGTCCGGTTGGATGGGCGGTTCGACGTGCTGTCGCTCTCCGGGACGGTGCTGCCGGCGGGCGCGGGCGCGGCCACAACGCCGTTCTCGGTGTCGCTCGCGGGGGCCGACGGGCAGGTGGTCGGTGGCACGCTCGCCGGGGAGATGACGGCCGCGGACGGCGGTGTCTTGCTGGTGGCCGCCACGTTCGTCACCGCTGAGGTGCACCGGCTGCCCGCGGTGGAGGCCGAGCCGGTGGTCGAAGGCGATGGCGGCCGCGGCGGTCGTCAGGAGGAGGAGAAGCGCCCACCAACATCACCCCCGCCACCTCCGCAGCAGCAGCAGCAACATGAGCAGCACGCGATGGTGGCCGCGAGCGCCGCCGACGTGGGCCACGTTGCTGCCCACGGCGGGGTTCTGGGCTGGGGCCCCGGCGGCCATCCGGGCCAGGTTGGGCACTACGCGCAGCATGCCGAGCAGATGCTCTCGCCGTGGGGCGTGTTCCCGGACTCACGCGCCGCCCCGAACCATCCTGCGAGTTCGAGTCATCACCATTACTTGTAGTATCATTACCGTCCACGTTCGTTCTCCTCTTACGTGGGGGGACGTAGATCGTTCTTGCCAACATCTTTTTGGGTCCCTTTTAATTAGTACTCCGACTCTAGTTCGTATCAGATTGTGCGAGTTGTGCGATCGAGCAGTGTATGCAAATGGTTTCTGGTAGTGCATGCAAAAGATGGCAGGTGGTTCCGAAGAAAAATGAGCATGAGAATCATTTGTTGAGCTGAATATAGAGATCGAACGCTTTGATCAGAATGGCACGTACGCAGACCCAACTGTGAAATAAAGCCATTGGACTATCCACTGGTCACATGTTGTGGCCTCGTGGGTGGAGCTGGCCGGCCTGACACGGCCTTGTGCACAATGGCTAGATGCCGTGTCTGGGAAGGAGCTAGGCATGCACGCAGTGGAGCTGCGGAGCACGATGATAAAGAGAAGATACTGCTGCATGTGTGTGCCTGCCTGCGGCTGCACGTATTTTCCTTGGGAAGGCGCGACATTGTGGGGTTTCCGATGTAGTCCATGCATGCAGCTGCAACGCATAAATAAAAGCTGAAGCCACCATGTGGTACTAGTACGGTGCTCCTGCGGCCACACTAGCTTCAGCCTCCAGAGACTGGAGGTAGAGGGAGCAAACAAATAGCTAGCACTTTGAATCGCATTCTCGCTGCAAACATTTACCAAACCAAATAACTCAAAAGTTAAATGAAACGATTGTGACGTTCGTGGGAACTCGTTTGATACGTAATATAAAACCCAATTTCGTTGTTGAAAACAAACGTCAAGATGGCCGAGTTGGTCTAAGGCGCCAGTTTCAGGTACTGGTCCGAAAGGGCGTGGGTTCAAATCCCACTCTTGACAAATCAATTTTTTTATGCATTAAAGATGTCAGCACATTTCGGAATCACGACTATGCAATGCCGTTTTACTCTGCTCCGTATCGTTGTACCAATCTGTATACAGTGTGTACTAGATTACTAGTTTGTTTTGTTTGAACTCGAGCGTACATTCATCTCTATAAATATACGCACACGCACCTTGCACCTCACTTTCGAGGACTGAGCCGACCACGGCCGCCTCGCACTCGACTACTAGCCACCAATTTGTTTGTTGGTTGGCCGTATTAGTATTACCGATTATTGATTTTTTTTCTCATGGTAATACGTGTCTTATTTATATCATAAAAAACATTATACGAGTCATGTACGTACCGACCTGATAAAACTAAACAAATAGCAGAAAGTTAGCCTTTGCACAAAGGAACACTAGCCAAGAAGTAAAACTACGAACAAGACTGAAGACACCTCTGAGCTTGACACCAACGCCCATCACCTGCCTCTGGCATCATCACAGCAGGCACCAAAGAAAAAAATGACGGATCACCTCCACACCCGAGCTCGACGCGGCTCCATCGCTGATATGCAGCTTTGCGATCTCCAAGGTGGCTCACCATAGGCGAAATCATTACCGTTGAACGAATCAGACCGGGGCAACGCCCGGATACGCCATCGAACTCCAGATCTGGCAACCCCACACGACTAAGACTTCGGAGGAGGAAATCATATCTGCCATCCAGGTTCCACGAACCCAGCACATGATCCGCCATCTTACAGATGCCGCTGATGCAGACCACAATCTACATCCGCTCCTGAACTACCTCCCAAGCTCCGCGCCGGCGCCGGAGCAAACGCCCTCGCAATGACGGAGCCCGAGGACACATGTCCACCACGAGGATGCCGCCGCCGCCGCACCATCCTTGCTTGAATAAGCTGGATTCCAAATTCTTCCCCAACCATAGGACCGATTGCCTTGTCAGAGTAGGATCTGAAGAAACTTTATTAAGCGTGGCCATCGCCATAGCCAAAGCCAAGACGATGAACAACCTAAAAATGAAGCTACTTTGGCCTAAAACTATCCACACGCATGAATCCGGCGACCCCCTCATCACCGACGACCGAGGTCGTCGGCGAAGGAGAGCCGCCCTCCGGCGGAAGAAGCGCTCCACGTGGGAGGGCAGGCGAGATCGCCTTTCTTTCTTCGCTTCGAAGAAAGAAAACGATACGTCAATTGAAAACCTTTCCTGATCATTGATTGATATTAGAATCATAAACACTTTTATACATTTAAAAATACATAACCATCTCAACGCAACATCCACCGAGCTATAGCCCGCATGTGAGGCTGACGACCGAATCTTTGGCCGCCGTCGTATTTGCGGACGAGGTCCTCCACGTCAGCGAGGTATAAGCTAGAAGAATCAATACTAGAAAGCCTTGGCGACGAGTGCAGGCGACGAAGCATGATAAACACAGGTACTCAAGTGAATCTCTTCGAGGATCTATCACCCTTTTTTTCTGGAGAAACATAGCGTTGGAAGACTCCAGTCACATTGCACTTGTGAAGTTCGCCATTAATGATAGTGTAGTACGTCTCAGCTTGGAGCACAATTTGACGTGCTTCAGTTTCATCAGTCGGGACCTTCTTCCGGATGATATCATCTAGGTATTGATGCGTCAAAGCAGGGATCGCGGCTAGGACAACTTCAGCAGCCGGCTGGGGATTTTCCGGTTCAGTAGACTCGGCCTTGGTCTTCTTCATGTGGATGGATCCTGGAGTTTTTTAGAGCAAAAGGGCACGCAGCCCCGGTTCCATTGCAGAACAACCAAACCAGTGTGACAATCGTTTCCAAATACAGCCCGCGGAGAACAGCACACCACGCTGCCTCAGCAAAACACTCAGCTAAAAGACCCCACTCCTCCCCTGAAACGGGACCCTGGAACTGAACTAAACCAAACTAAACAGCAAATTCCCAAGTCTATTGAGACATAACGAGAAAATTAAAAAGGTACACAGGGTTTTAACTTGTACTCTCTCTTCCCATCATCAGAAGGAGAGTAACAGCATCATCATCACTCTTTTTCAGTCTCGCCCCCATGCACAGCTTGAAAGGATCAACCGGGGTCTGGCCACATCAGCATAGGAGGATCTCTGGCAAGCTTCTCGAGGTTTTTTACCATCGCAGTAACCTGGATTTTTGCATCGTTTGGGAACAGCACCTCCCATGCTGCAAGCTGCACGGCCACCTGTCTCCATAATTCCTGCATTCCAGACCACACAGAGCGATTGAAACACAGGTTATTCCTGACCTTCCAGAGAGACCACACTGCAGCGGCATGCAAAGCATTCACAACTGCATGTTTCTTATTGGAAACCCACCAGGCCGCAAGGTTCTCAATATCAGAGACCTTGCCAGCTCCTGATATGTCTCCAATACCTTTCCAGAGTTCAATCGACACTACACATTCAAAAAATAAATGCTGGCAAGATTCTGGCTCAGAGCAAAACATACAAGTCATGTCAGGGACATGTTGTCTCTTAACAAGGTTATCTCTGGTTAAGATCTTGTTATTATAAACCAGCCATAAAAAATTGAACTCTAGGGATAATTTTTAGCTTCCACACATACTGTGTGTGGACGGGGAGGACTCCGCTAAAGTTTACAATTTTGTAAAAAGATTTAACTGAATATTGACCATTTGCACTGTACTTCCAGACTGGAGTATCCTCACAATCTTTAAAGGCAATAGTACTAGCAATAGAGACAAGGTCCATCTAGTCAGACAAAAGATCACCCCCCAGACATCTCCTAAAGGTGATCTTTAGATCAACTCCATCCCAAATTTTATAAATAGAGATGTTGTGATCATTAGCCAAAGAATACAAGCCCCAAAATTGAGTGGATAGTGGCGCAGTACCAAACCACTGGTCCTCCCAAAAACGAATTTTCTTGCCATTACCCACAACCCAAGAGTACCCCATCTTAGAGGCTTTAATGGCCCATAATATACCTTTCCATAGAGGGGAAGCCCCATTACTGGAGCATGCAAAAATATTCGGCTTGCTAGTGTTGTACTTGTCATCAATAATAAGTTTCCAGATCTTATTATCTCCAGAGAAGTACCTTTTAGCCCAAGAAGCAAGGAGGCATAAATTCCTATCAGCAATATTAGTAATACCAAGACCACCATATTCCTTCTTGAGGGCAAAAGTCCCCCAAGAAGTAAGATGATATTTATGGTGGCCTTCATAATCATCCCAAAAGCAATTAGCTAGCTGCGAGTTAATAAGAGTGGTTGCCCATTTTGGGAGTTTAATCACCCGCATCAAATAAGCAGGGATGCTAGCCAGATTAGATTGGACTAGTACACGCCTCTTACCTATGGATAAGAGGCGTCCCCTCCACCCTGAGGCTTTCTTAAGAATCTTATCTACCAGGGGTTGTAGGTCTTCTCTCTTCAATTTAGCATAATGAAGAGGGGCACCCAAATATTTAATAGGGAAAGCACCTAATCTACACCCCAAAGTTTGAGCAAAAAGCTGGGCCTCATCCCTATCTACATTGATAGGAACCAAGTCACATTTGTGGAAGTTAATTCTCATACCAGACATTTGCTCAAAACATGATAATAGCCATTTTAAATTTTTGGCATGATCTAAATTCTTACTCATGAAAAGCAAAGTGTCATCTGCATACTGCATACTGATGACCCCAGAAGGTTTTGTGTTTGGGAAAACACCAGAAATCAAATTACACCTGGCTGCTCTGACTAACATTCTAGTGAATGCATCAACAACCACATTGAAAAGTAAAGGGGAAATGGGATCACCCTGTTTCACCCCTTTACCTGCAATGAAAAGTCACTATTGGTGTCATTAACTCTGACACCAACAGACCCATTTAATATTAGAGATTTAATTCTATCAATCCATTTAATGCTAAAGCCTCTACTGGATAAAACCTCAAAAAGAAAATCTCTATTTATCATATCATATGCTTTCTCATAGTCAAGTTTGAAAACAAAACCAGAAAGTTTAGAGGAGGCCAAAGAGTGCACAATCTCGTGTGCAGCAACAATGCTCTCCATAATGAACCTCCCCTTCATGAAGGCAGTTTGGTTTTGTAGAATAATGTCATCACACACTGGACCAAACCTATCTGTACAACATTTAGAAAAGATTTTAAAACTACAATTAGTCATGGCAAGAGGTCTAAATCTTTCCAGTCTAACAACATTAGGTTCTTTAGGGACCAATGTGAGAAGGGAGAAATTAAGCCTATGTAAATCTAGCTCTCCTTTCTCCCAGTCTGCAAAAAGAGAAAGCAAATCTGGCTTAATCAGGTCCCAAAAGTGCTGATAAAATAAAAAGGAAAAGCCATCTGGGCCTGGGGCCCCTTTAGCATAAGAGCCAAAGACAGCAGCCTTGATTTCTTCCTCAGAAAAGGGAGCATCAAGCTTCTCATTATGAGCCCTGGAAACTACCCCATCCTCTCCCCAAAAACCTTCTTTGAGGTGAATATTAAGTTTGGGGGTAAAGCCAAACAACTTTTTATAAAACTGAACAGTAAGGTCAAGTATACCTTTGGGGTCTTCAACAGGTCCATCCTCTCCTTCCAGCATTGCTATCTGTTTTTTTCCTTCTCTTTTGGTTTGCAACAGCTTGGAAGTATCCTGTGTTTAGCTCCCCCTCCAGCACTTCTCTCTCTCTAGATCTCTGTCTGGCCTTAATTTCTTCCCTCCTCCATATGTCCTACAACTCACCTGAAATGTTTTTCATTCTTTTTTTAGAAGCAGGGGATAAAGGTTGAGTTTCAGCCATAATATCCAAACAGTTATATTCAGCAACCAAGGTTTGTTTCTGCCTATTCTTGGTAGCTTCTATATTAACACTCCAGCCCTTAAGGACTTTCCTCATCAATCTAGTTTTAACTGCCAAATATCAATGGCTTTAGTATGCAGACATTTAGTGTTCCAGGTTTTATGAATCAGTTCATCAAAACCCTCCACACCAATCCACCATTTTTCAAATCTAAACATCCTATGCTTAGCAGCAGGAATACCACCAGAATCCAACAACAAAGGAGTATGGTCACTAGCAACCCTGGGTAGAGCCTTAAGATGTACTGCAGGGAACATAGCTTCCCAATCAGTAGTTACAAAAACTCTGTCCAGGGTCGCCATGATCATATCCTCCTGATTGTTACCCCAAGTAAACCTCCTACCAATATTTCTAATCTCTATCAGACTGAATTTATTTATCCAGTCATTGAACAAATCAGCCCAGTGGTGATTAATAGCACCAGTGGATTTCTCAGCAGCATTTCTAATGAGATTAAAATCACCACCTATAATGGTAGGACCATCCCATCCATCTGCTACACTGTGTAATTCATTAATAAAATCAAGCTTACCCTCATCATAAGCAGAGCCATAAACAGAGATAAGTCTCCACTCTTTATTGTTATTTCTGCATCTGAGAAGACAAGAAACACAAAAACTATGGATGTCACAAGATAAAATCTCAAATGTGTCATCCTTAATGCCTATTAGGATGCCTCCAGCTGTATCAACTGCAGGCAGCCATTTCCAAAAGTACCCATTTCTGGAATCTAAGGTTTCCAGTTGTGACAAAGTAAAATCATTTTTCTTTGTTACAGAAATACAAATAAAATCAGGGCAATGTGCTTTAATAAGCTCTTGCACCCTCAAGTTCTTATGAGGCCCATTCAGGCCCCTAGCATTCCAAAATAGACCTATCATTTATCAGGGAAATGAATTTTCCTCCTAGACCTACTCCCTTTTTTGTTGCTCACCTCAATCCATGAGTGATCAGCCTCCTGTATCTCACTAATGTGAGTACTAGAAGAGGGAAAATCAAATTTAAATCAGGGTTTTCACCTTGAGCAAATTCTTCCCCACTAACATCAATGTTAGGGGGAAGAAACATGTCAGGGTTGTCCTGATGGAATCTATCTAGCCTAACATCTTCTTGCTGCTTAATGATATCAATGTTGCAAGTAATTTGAGTGTGATCCTCACCAAGGACCACACCAACTTTATCAGCTCTATCAGCAAGCACATCATTATCTAAGCAACTAAAAGAATTCTTAAAACCAGGGTTTTTTTACCTCTAGGTACTTCCATATTTTGGATTTGCTTCAGTTCTTGAGCTTTCTTCAGACTGTGGATTCCACTTCTCTAGATCCTGGCACTAACTCTTGTAGCAATGACAGGGCCCCACTTGCACTTGGCATTTGGAGGAAGCTTCAAGATCTTGTCTTCTTTTCCTTTACTATCCACTGCCTCATCAAATTGAGCCAGCAAAGGTCCAGACATGTTCACAGCAGGTCTCTTCTTAGCTACATCCAGATAGCTTTTGGCAGGTGGAGCACCTTGTTCTTTATTAGCAGAAGTTTTCTCCAGCTCATTTGTAGGAGCAGGAGTAACATGGACCGCAGCAGTCCTTGTGCCTCTTGTTGTGGGGGTGGGTCTAATAGCAAGTGCAGGTGTCTTCCCTCTCTCCTGTCCTCCCCTCATTTCTTCACCCAGAAGGTCATCATCCTCAATTTCTTCCTCCTCCTCTTTGTCCTGTTCTGCTTGATCATCATCTCCAGGATCACTGGGTCATGTGGTGAGGTCATGAGAGCATCATCCTCCACTTTGAAGGTCAACAGGAATAACTCTTGACAGAATTCAAACATTCTGTCCTCAGGGATTTTTGTAGGATCTCTCACAGCAACTTGGACCCTTACTTTGTCATAGAAACTCCTGAAAATGCCATGCCAGTCAACATTCAGCAAGAAACCCAAAGAGGATGTTATCTGAGCAATTACATTCCAAGAACACCACTTTGGTGGTAGCCCTCCAATTTCAATCCAGATTTCCTGCAGACTGTCATAGGCTGGGAGCTCTCCATTCCAGTCTCTAAACAGAATGGTTACCCCCTTTTTCTTGAGATTAATGGATGGATATTCAACCAAGTCCTGGATCTTTTTGTTGGGTGGAAACCTGACCAGGTACTGCTTCTCATCATAGGCTCTAATTTCCCAGGGCCAGTTTGTCTTCCACATTTCAGCAAAGCATCTCTCCAGTTCCTTGGCACTTATCTCACCCTCCTGAACAAAAACCAGACCAACATTACCAAAGTTAAGCCAATCCACATCACTCTTCTCCCCAGTCTCAATATGGTAGAACCCTAGGCCACTGTTTGCACTACCCAAGTACTGGCTGAAAGGGTATGTTTTGTACCAAGTAGGGCAAACGTCCATACGGTGACCAGTGTTTCTGCAAATGAAACATAGTTTTGGAACAGAGCACATCCCCACGAAGTGGCCAGGCAAACCGCAGTTGTAGCATATAGCACCAACATACTTGGGATCAATACGGAAAGGCTCACCTGTTTCTGAACCTTGATATGTCTCTTCATTTTTCTTCTGTTCAGTCTTACCAGCAAGCTTCTTTTGCTTCTTCTTACCTTTGCCAGCACCAACCTGCCCACTGCTACCTGCCTGACTCCCACTGCTTTGCATTGGAGCATGGAAAGTTGTGGGATGGCCTGCAGTCGGGGGGATAAACTGATACAGAAACCGTGGCTGTGGCATCCATGGACCAACTGGAGCAAAGTGTGGGTTCCATCCCCCGTACTAGGGGTACATCTGGGTCCCTTGATTCATCATCGGTGGAACCGCAGCCAAGGGAACAATTGGGGGCTTTGCATAGATAGAGACAGGAGGACTAGATCGAACGGGAGTCACCTGGCGAACTGGAGGAGGCGGATGAACAACCGGTTCAGCATCCGGCGCTGTGGGGGGGATCACTCGCCCACTTTCATTCCTCCCTCTTCCTGCACTGTATCTTCCCCCTCTGGATCCTTGTTGCCCTCCTGGGCCTGCCATCCTTCTCACGATTGACGCGTAAGGCACTCTCCCTTCACGCCTCCCCCAAAAATCCCTTGAAAACTTGAAAATCTTCGGAGCTGGTAACCAATCAGACCGCCCTACAGGATGACAGTCATCTGCCGAGAACACTCCTGACTGGAACAGATCCTTCCGCACCCAAACCAGATTGGAGAAATCCCTCGGCGGCGGCGGCGAGCCCTAGCTGAGTTGTATTTATCCCCTCTCGCTGCCCACCGCACAGGCGGGTTTTGAGAATGCGTCTTCTCCTTATGACCCACTTTTCCGATCCCCCCATCTCTGATCACTGGGCCTCGCACGCAAGGGTCACTGGCAGGTGGGGTCCTCCTCCACGCGCCTCTGGTCGGAGAGCGCGACAGTGGCGACGGGGAGGGTGGCCGGCTTCGCCAGCGAGCAGCACCATGAATTAGCACTCCCTCACTGAATGTCGGAATCTCCATGGATCCAACGGAAAACGAATCAACCGGAGGCTCAGACTCACCGCCAATGGACGAAGATCTCATGCTATATCTCTGAACAACGCCCATCTCCTGCGCTGGACGCGAGAACAGGATTCCGCCTCGCGGGCTGCCCAATTGAGAATTAGCTCCGCCGTCAGGCTCCCGAGCGCGAAAATCCTCTCACTCCTCCTCGTTGGCGCGCGACATCGCACGAATCGCCAGACTGCGCCGAGCATCGGTGACGGCCCTTGCTGCTCTCGCCGCCTCCCTCTCCAATCTGCCGAGCTCCGCTATCAATCCCGCTATCTCCAGATCTGACGCACCTACTCCGGTCGCGCTCATCTTCTCGCAGCACACCCGCGCATCGGGGAGACGCCTGGATTACCCAACCCAGCCCCTCCGCCTACTTGCTCCCAGAGCGGGATGGTGCACCAGATCGGCAGACCACCCTCAACGATCCGTCATGAAGCGGCGAGGCGTAGCAGCGCTGAATCCGCAGCGGCGAGGGTGCGAGCGGCGACGAGGGCGCGAGCTGCGGCAAGGGAGCGCTGTGCGGCGAGGAAACTAGCGGCGGCGAGGGGGCGAGCTGCGGCGAGGGTGCGAGCGGTGGCATGGAGCGGTGGAGCCGGCTCTCGATTATCCTGGAGTTGCTCCAAGAAGACGTAAGGCAGGATTTATTCGCTGTTACAGTCAATTTTTTCAAGGGTATCCGGTCATGATCACGGCGAAAGTGGTGAAGTTCCAGGCCTTCGAAGTGAATCTCGAGCTTGCGCACAGCCTCACGATATGCGATCATGGTCGGGTCCTTTGCGTCATAGTCCTTTATGACCTATTGCATCACCAGATCTGAGTCTCCATGACACAGCAGCCGGCTAATACCGAGTGATGCGGCAATTCGCAAGTTGTGCAGCAATGTTTTGTACTCGACAACATTTGTTGAACACCGTGAAGTGGATTTGAAGTTTGTAGTTGAGCCTGTCACATTTGATAGAGATGAGAACGACGCTAACCCCCGAGCTTGCGAGCATCTTGGAGGCGTTGAAATACATAATCCAATGCTCAGACTCCACCTTGGTCGGCAGGGACTGGGTTTCAGTTCACTCGATGATGAAATCAGCTAGCTAGAGCTTCAAACTTGATGGCTTAGGCGACTCATAGATGATTTCGTGAGCTGCCAGATCGATGACCCATTTCCCGCTCGGCCGGTAGCGTCCCTATTGCCGACGATATCTGACAAGGGGCACTGCTGACCAGAATGACCGAGTGATCTTGGAAGTAGTGAATCAGCTTTTCTGGATGGCATGAATACGTCATGGACTGCACTCGCTTCGTATGTGGTTTATGCTACAACGAGCGGAGGTCCAACCACTGTTCAAGGCGGTGTGTACACGGTTGAAGCAAGTGGCTATGGAGGTTTTTACCCAACAGGGGTGGCAGCATAACCTCCGGATCGACCCCTCTCACCTTTCGACATAGGCACAGTGTCGGTCTATAGGACTCTACTATTGCCGATTTGTCGGTTTTTGTTTTCTTTTGGTTGTCAGACTTTTGGTGTTCGGCTGTGTGTATTCTAGTTATGCGGAGGCCGGGTGTTCCCATAATGCTTTGTATCCACTTGATGCTACATTTTAAGTTAATAAAATCGCCCTTTATCGAAAAATGAATACGTCATGGACGAGCTTCTGGTAGTGAGGATATCGTTGCTTGAACTCGGTGGTGACCTTACTTACGCACTAAACAAGTCGCTGGACCTTCTGCACTCGGTGGCCTCCCTCAACATTTTTTTTGAGGGGACCACCCTCAACAATTTTTTTAGGGGACCACCCTCAACAATTAACAGCGGGGACATGTACTAATTTTATGTTAGTACATCTGTTAGTATAGTCCATTTCCATTATTAAAGAGATAGAGAGTCCAATTCTCTAAATCTTACAACGCCCACAACTGAATGGTCCAAGCCCAAGATGATGGTACGTATGCGGCCCGAGTTCTCTGAAATAACTTCTGGCTATTGACATCAGATTTTGGCATGGTCAAAAACATAATTAAGATTGCCTCAAATGGTAAAGTGCTCAAAGTGGGAAAGTTCTATATCGTCAAAAGGTGAAACTTTGGTATTTGGGCCATAGCCATCCGATCTCATCTCTAAGGCAGAAGTTGTGTTCGAAGTACTGAGATTTTATATTCAGAACACTATTCGGCTAATTACGCCCCCAAGAAGGCATCATATGGAAGAATGATCTACACGAATTGTCTTCGTCTCGTCGAGGCAATCGATTTTGATATATAAATCATCTCAATCCGAGTTCGTATGCAAAAGTTAGAGATAATTCACTGCAGACCGAATCTAAACAGAAATATGACGCGAGGTACCACACACCCTGTCTAATGGGTCGCGTGAGTTATTCGGCCTTTGCCGGCTGAATGAAGCTTGCCGGGGTGAAAGCTTGCCGGTGTGAAAGCTTGCTGGGGTGAAAACCTTGCCGGGGTGAAAACCTTGCGGGGGTGAAAACCTTGCCGGTGTGAAAGCTTGCCGGGGTGGAAACCTTGCCGGTGTGGAAAGCTTGACGGGGTGAAAGCTTACCGGGGTGAAAACCTTGCCGTGGTGGAAAGCTTGCCGGGGTGAAATCTTGCCGGCGTGGAAAGCTTGCCGGAAAGGTGGAAGCTGTCAAAGTCAATCCGACCAGAAGTTGGAGATGAGCTCGAAAGAATATTCAAATGATCTCAGATGGAAAAGTGTTCTACAGAGAAGTTGTGCGTATCGTCGAAGCGGTCAACTTTTCTTTAGGAGTCATGATCATCTCAGATAGTATACAGCCTGCGGAGTTGCTGCAAGACTCGGACAGCCAAGAAAACTGTATGACCAAATCCGACTGGAAGTTAAAGATGGCCTCGTAAAGTAATGAAGATGACCTTATTTGAAAAAATGATCAATAGGAGAGTTGTTTGTCTCATCGAGGCGCACAAATTTGGTATTTTGATCTTCTCAATCGGAGGTCATATGCAAATTCCACGACCTGTGGAAGGAGCAAGACAGAAATTTGGGCCAGATTCGGGCTGAATCCAAGTTGGACTGGAACTAGAACTGTAGGACGTGAATTGATATAATTTTCTTGTAAGGAAAGCCTAGATGAATCCTTTTCTTGTACGGGAAGTCCAGCCGCCTCTTTTATATGTTGGGGTTGACGGCCGATTGAAAGAACACACAATCGAACAAATCAATATACTACTTTTTCATCTATGTTTTATCTTTCCACTGTTTTTCTCTCTCGTTCTTCGTTGTTCCTCGAGTTTGAGAGCTGTGAATCCCGAGGCTCTATGGGAGAGCGAATCGACCTAGGGCAGCCCATTGCCGCCG
Organism: Triticum aestivum; assembly: GCF_018294505.1. Lineage (NCBI taxonomy): Eukaryota > Viridiplantae > Streptophyta > Magnoliopsida > Poales > Poaceae > Triticum > Triticum aestivum. Next base: position 590,749,197 of record NC_057802.1, read on the forward strand.
CACTCCCTGATGGGGTCCCTCTCGGGTGTGCAGGTTTTCGGGTCTAAAAAGCACTCGCCGACTGTCCTGCGTATCACGTTGTCGGTCGGGTCTCCTTCGATGTGAGCTGCGGTGCATCACCCCCGGTGTCGAGGGTGCACGTGACGTGGTCGTGTATCAACACACTTTTTGGCGACTCCACTGGGGACTGAAGATCAATCGTCATCATCCACCATGTCCGATCTTCCCAAGCCATCTGAGGTAGACGCTGATAACATCATTAAGCCCAGTGTTGATAAGATATCGGCCGATCATCGCCAAGTCTATGAGGATTACAAGAAGGCACGCGAAGAGAAGAATTTGCAGGAGTTCCTTGCAAAATTCAAGAAGGATCGCCAAGGCAACATCACTCCGATTGAAGAAATTAAGTTTCCTCCTCTTCAAGCCGAGCAGGTTAAACCCTCTGTAAGTACTGCCTTTTCTCCTGAAAAGTGGGCTGAGATTGAGAGTCGTATTGATGATGGTATCAAACTTTCATAGAAAATACTAATGCTCAGAAGAATATATCTCAATCATCTAGTGGTAATGGTGGTGTAGCTGCTAGTGTGCAAAACTCTAATCTGGCTTTACCTATTTCATCGGCGCCTCCCATGCCGATGACTTATTATCCTACCCAAACAAATCAGATTGTGGCTGCACCCATTAATCCTATTATGAGCATGCCAGGTTCGGTGGCAACGCCGAACCAAATCCTACCTACAGGTACAACCACTCGGCCACTACCGAACTATGGTTCGGCATACATGCCACAGTTCCTACCTACAACTAGTAGTCCTACTCCTCCTATGCCACAGCAGCAAGCTTCATCGTCTACTACAAACGATGCCCTAGCTAATTTAAGAGAGGAGATGTCTAAGATGCTTCGAGAGAATTTTGGAGTTGAGTTACCTCGGAATTGGATTTACCAAAAGCCGTACCCCGAGTACTTTGATGCCATCCAGTGCCCTCCGGGATATAAAATTCCAGATTTTGTTAAGTTTAACGGAGAAGGCACAAAAAACACATGGGAGCATGTTAGTCAATATTTAGCACAATTAGGTGAGGCAGGCTTGCTAAATGAATTGAAAGTGTGTTTGTTTCCTTTATCATTAACTGGTACTGCATTTTCATGGTTTTCTTCTTTACCACATGGTTCCATTCGGGTTTGGTCGCAACTAGAGCAGAAATTTCATGATCACTTTTATAGCGGTGACAATGAACTCAAGTTATCACATCTAACATCGGTTAAATAGAAGTATGATGAATCGGTCTCCGATTACGTCAAGAGATTCAGAGAAACAAAAAACCTGTGTTATAGTTTGGTGATAACCGAGAGAGACTTGGCAGACCTAGTGCTGAGTGGTCTAAGAACTCCCATTAGAGAAAAGCTAGAAGGCTATCAGTTCTTAAATATCAACCAAGTCTTACAAAGGGCTTTGGCTCAGGAAAGCCGAAGCAAAGATCTCAAAGAAGTGCATAGATACAAAGCTGATCGTCCTAAGATGAACATGGTTGAATATGATAGTGATCACTCGAACGATGAGGGTGATATTTATGCTGCCGAGTTTGTTTGGCCATCTAAGGCCAAACCATTTACTTGCAATGATTTAAAGCTGATTCATAAGAATCGTGATGAAGAGATGAAATTTACTTTCAACATTGCTAAGTGTGATAGAATATTTGATGCTTTGTTGCAAGCCAAGATTATTAGAATATCTCATACTTTACCGCCATTTGAAGAGCTGAAACGACGTGCTTATTGCAAGTATCATAATTGTTTTTCTCATGCCACTAATGATTGCAATGTTTTTCGATGACAGATACAATCGGCCATTAATGACGGACGATTGAATTTTTCTGAGGTGCAAGTTGACAAACAACCTTTTCCAATGAATACCATAGATTTGGAGGGAAAGAAGCTGCTCATTTGGCCGGAGGTAGCCGAATCTGCTAATAAAGCTAATGTCATTGTTGGTGAGCCCAGGAAAGACAAGGCAGGCGACAAGGTCTTGGGGAGACAGGTTGTGCTTGACAAGCAACCCGGTGGCAAGGAGATAATCAAGATCACCATCAAGAATCCTACACTCAGGGGGCAGCCACAAGTGCAAGAGAACACTCATGTCAAATTTGTTAAGCCCAAGAATCCAGAGGTTGGCAAGTGGAAGACAAATGAAGCTAAAGTGCAGCGCAAGAAAATCAAGCCAACTTTTGATATGTTGTTGTCTAAGTATGCCAGTCAAGCGGCCGGTTCTAGCTCTAACCGGTCATCAAATTTGAAGCGCTCAAGGTCACCTCCTCGGGAAGAATTTCAGCATCATGCAAGGCCATATGGGTCGTGGGCGCCGGGACCATGGATGCCGCCACCCCCCTATGTGCCATACTACATGGGAGACTTCAATGGCGGATGGTGGCAGCCCCCAATGGCCCCTTACGCTTTTCATCCGGGTTAGGCAGAACCAAGGAGGCCCGTTCATGAGAGACTTTCTTATCCCACACGAGGCCGTTTGAACAATGGTGTCAATCAGCTAATCCAAGATAATCAAAAAAGGGTTGGCAAGCAAGTGTGGCGTGCTAAAACACCAAGTGTTGAAATTTCAGAGCCTAGCAAGCAAAAGGAGAAGAATACTAGTGCTGAAACTATTATGATAGGCGCTAAAGAATTAACAATCAAAGAGGCGATTATTGTTAGTAATCCGGCTGATTCTAATAAAGATGTGGCTGCTGTCCAGAAGGGTCCCATGGCTAATGATCATGAAGCTAGCACAAGCAAGGCCAAGTCGAGGGATCCAAAATATACTCAGCCTAAGTGGTGTCCTTTCGGTCTCACCAAGATGCAAAAAAGGAGATTGCAGCGCATGAGGAGTCATGAGAAGGAGGAACAAGAAGCGAAAAAGTTAAGGGATAAATTATTCAATGAAAGCCGTCCCATGGTACCCCCAAAACAAGTGTGGAGGCCATAGCAAAAAGAAAACAAAGCAGCTTCTGCATTGTTCATAGGAACACCTACACCACCAACGGAGGACGATGCGGCTATTATTACATTGTCCACTTTGCCTACTACTTCCTCTTCCCTTGGAGATATTTCAGAGTCAGCGGACATGCTTGCGGAAGGGGATGAAATGCTTGATTATGAGTCTACACCGGTTCATGAAGTTATGGATATTAATATGGTGTATTAATTACCCGCTGAATATCGTGCTATAGATGAAGAAGGGGAAGTAGCTCAGCTAGATTTTGGTCATAAAAATGCTATATTCAAGAATCCAAAAGAACCGGTGACGCACTTGAAGCCATTGTTCCTTAAAGGTCATATTAATGGATCGCCGGTTGCTAGAATGCTTGTCGATGGTGGTGTTGTGGTGAATCTTATGACACATTCGGTCTTCAAAAAATTGGGGCTGCGTGATGAAGAGTTAATAAAGACCAACATGGTGCTCAATAGATTTGAAGGCAAAGAGAAAACTGAAGCCAAAGGTGTAATGTAGGGAAGCAAAACTTTGGCTACCGCATTCTTTGTCGCCGAAGTGCAAGGTAACTACAATGTGATATTAGGCCGCGATTGGGTTCATGCAAACCAGTGCGTGCCATCTACTATGCACCAATTTTTGATTCAATGTGTTGATGATGAAGTAGAAGTCATTCATGCGGATAATTCGGCTTGTGTTGCTTTGGTCGATGCATCGGTGGACTGGCAACATCCCAACGCTACTTGCTTGACGGGGCGCGACTTGTCAGAATTTGATTTTCTTAGTGCCACAAAAAGTGGTTTCGTGCCCATTTCTTTAAAGCCGATTGGCGATAATCGGCTCCAAGGTATGATGTATTTAAATGGATCCTAACTCAGAGTGGTTACAAAAGCATCTTGTAGAATATCGGTCCAATGAGAATGAATGTATGAGTCCATAGAAGAGTTAGATGATATGGATAAATTGGGACAAGGTTTTACATCGGCCGATCCATTAGAAGAGATAGATATAGTAGATGGTTCAATTCCTAGGCCGACATTTGTAAATGAAAATTTAAGAGGCGACCATAAAGCTAAGTTGATCAAGCTATTGAAAGAATATGTTTGTTGCTTTGCATGGCGATATCATGAGATGCCAGGTTTAAGCTGAGAGCTTGTGGAGCATCGGTTACCTATAAAGGCTGGTTTTAGACCGTTCAAGCAATCGGCCAGAAAGTTTAATCCAAAAACATATGACCGGATCAAGGAAGAGATCGGTCGTTTGCTTAAAGCTAATTTTATTAGACCTTGCAGGTACGCCGAGTGGATTTCTAACATTGTACCAGTAGAGAAGTAAGGCTCCGACAAGTTGAGGGTGTGCATTGATTCCAGAGATTTGAATAGAGCTACACCTAAAGATGAGTATCCCATGCCAATAGCCGATATGCTTATTAATGATGCTTCTGGACATAAGGTCATTAGCTTTCTTAATGGTAATGCGGGGTATAACCAGATTTTTATGGCCGAAGAGGACATGTCCAAAACGGCTTTTCGATGCCCCGCTTTCCTTGGTTTATTTGAGTGGATGGTGATGACCTTTGGATTAAAGAATGTCGGCGCCACGTATCAAAGGGCTATGAATTTATTTTTTCATGATTTACTTGGTGTTATACTTGAAATCTATATTGATGATATTGTTGTCAAATCGGATGCTTTTGAATCTCACTTAGCCGATTTGCGTTTGGCTTTTGAACGAATAAAGAAATATGGGCTGAAAATGAATCCTTTGAAGTGTTCCTTTGGTGTATCGGCTGGGAAGTTTCTGGGTTTCATTATTCATGAAGATGGCGTGGAAATTGATCCCAAAAAGATAGAAGCTATACAGAAAGTAGAGGCTCCAACATGCAAGAGAGATATGCAAAAGTTCCTTGGCAAGGTCAATTATTTGAGAAGGTTCATAGCTAATCTGTCATGGAAAGATGATACATTTACTCCTATCCTTCAGTTAAAGAATGATGTTGATTTCACTTGGGGGGCAAAAGAGCAAGAAGCATTTGATATGATCAAGAATTATTTGTGCACTCCTCTGGTGATGAAAGCACCCAAGCATAGGGAGCCCTTTAAGCTTTACATTGCAGCAAAGGAAGGTGTTATTGGTGCTGTTTTGACTCAAGAAACCGAAGGAAAAGTGTTGGGGAACGTAGTAATTTCAAAAAATTTCCTACGCACACGCAAGATCATGGTGATGCATAGCAACGAGAGGGGAGAGTGTTGTCCACGTACCCTCGTAGACCGACAGCGGAAGCGTTATCACAACGCGGTTGATGTAGTCGTACGTCTTCACGATCCGACCGATCAAGTACCGAACGCACGGCACCTCCGAGTTCTACACACGTTCAGCTCGATGACGTCCCTCGAACTCCGATCCAGCTGAGTGTTGAGGGAGAGTTTCGTCAGCACGACGGCGTGGTGACGATGATGATGTTCTACCAACGCAGGGCTTCGCCTAAGCTCCGCAATGATATTATCGAGGTGTAATTTGGTGGAGGGGGGCACCGCACATGGCTAAAAGATCTCAAGGATCAATTGTTGTGTCTCTGGGGTGCCCCCCTGCCCCCGTATATAAAGGAGCAAGGGATGAGGAGGCCGGCCCTAGGAGGGGGCGCACCAAGTGTGGAGTCCTACTAGGACTCCCTAGTCCTAGTAGGATTCCACCTCCCATATGGAATAGGAAAAGAGGAAGGGAAAAAGAGAAGGAAGGAAGGGGGCGCCCCCCTTCCCTAGTCCAATTCGGACCAGACCAAGGGGAGGGGTGCGGCCACCCTTGAGGCCCTTTTTCTTCTTTCCCGTATGGCCCAATAAGGCCCAATACGTATTCCCGTAACTCTCCGGTACTCCGAAAAATACCCGAATCACTCGGAACCTTTCCGAAGTCTGAATATAGTCGTCCAATATATCGATCTTTATGTCTCGACCATTTCGAGACTCCTCGTCATGTCCCGGATCTCATCCGAGACTCCGAACTCCTTCGGTACATCAACATACATAAACTCATAATAAAACTGTCATCGTAACTTTAAGCGTGCGGACCCTACGGGTTCGAGAACTATGTACACATGACCGAGACACGTCTCTGGTCAATAACCAATAGCGGGACTTGGATGCCCATATTGGCTCCCACATATTCTACGAAGATCTTTATCGGTCAGACCGCATAACAACATACGTTGTTCCCTTTGTCATCAGTATGTTACTTGCCCGAGATTCGATCGTCGGTATCTCGATACCTAGTTCAATCTCGTTACCGGCAAGTCTCTTTACTCATTCCGTAACACATCATCCCGCAACTAACTCATTAGTCACAATGCTTGCAAGGCTTATAGTGATGTGCATTACCGAGTGGGCCCAGAGATACCTCTCCGACAATCGGAGTGACAAATCCTAATCTCGAAATACGCCAACCCAACAAGTACCTTTGGAAACACCTGTAGAGCACCTTTATAATCACCCATTTACGTTGTGTCGTTTGGTAGCACACAAAGTGTTCCTCCGGTAAACGGGAGTTGCATAATCTCATAGTCATAGGAACATGTATAAGTCATGAAGAAAGCAATAGCAACATACTAAACGATCGAGTGCTAAGCTAACGGAATGGGTCAAGTCAATCACGTCATTCTCCTAATGAGGTGATCTCGTTAATCAAATGACAACTTATGTCTATGGCTAGGAAACATAACCATCTTTGATTAACGAGCTAGTCAAGTAGAGGCATACTAGTGACACTCTGTTTGTCTATGTATTCACACATGTATTATGTTTCCGGTTAATACAATTCTAGCATGAATAATAAACATTTATCATGATATAAGGAAATAAATAATAACTTTATCATTGCCTCTAGGGCATATTTCCTTCAGTCTCCCACTTGCACTAGAGTCTATAATCTAGTTCACATCGCCATGTGATTTAACATGAATAGTTCACATCACCATGTGATTAACACCCATGGTTCACATCGTCATGTGACCATCACCCAAAGGGTTTACTAGAGTCAGTAATCTAGTTCACATCGCTATGTGATTAACACCCAAAGAGTACTAAGGTGTGATCATGTTTTGCTTGTGGGATAATTTTAGTCAACGGGTCTGTCACATTCAGATCCGTAAGTATTTTGAAAATTTCTATGTCTACAATGCTCTGCATTGAGCTACTCTAGCTAATTGCTCCCACTTTCAATATGTATCTAGACCGAGACTTAGAGTCATCTAGATTAGTGTCAAAACTTGCATCGACGTAACCTTTTACGACGAGCCTTTTGTCACTTCCATAATCGAGAAACATATCCTTATTCCAGTAAGGATAATTTTGACCGCTGTCCAGTGATCTACTCCTAGATCACTATTGTACTCCCTTGCCAAAATCAGTGTAGGGTATACAATAGATCTGGTACACAGCATGGCATACTTTATAGAACCTATGGCTGAGGCATAGGGAATGACTTTCATTCTTTTTCTATCTTCTGCCGTGGTCGGGTTTTGAGTCTTACTCAATTTCACACCTTGTAACACAGTCAAGAAACTCTTTCTTTGACTGTTCCATTTTGAACCACTTCAAAATCTTGTTAAGGTATGTACTTATTGAAAAAACTTATCAAGCGTCTTGATCTATCTCTATAGATCTTGATGCTCAATATGTAAGCAGCTTCACCGAGGTCTATCTTTGAAAAACTCCTTTCAAACACTCCTTTATGCTTTGCAGAATAATTCTACATTATTTCCGATCAAAAATATGTCATTCACATATACTTATCAGAAATGCTGTAGTGCTCCCACTCACTTTCTTGTAAATACAGGCTTCACCGCAAGTCTGTATACAACTATATCCTTTGATCAACTTATCAAAGCGTATATTCCTACTCCGAGATGCTTGCACCAGTCCATAGATGGATCGCTGGAGCTTGCATATTTTGTTAGCACCTTTAGGATTGACAAAACCTTCTGGTTGTATCATATACAACTCTTCTTTAATAAATCCATCAAGGAATGCAGTTTTGTTTATCCCTTTGCCAGATTTCATAAAATGCGGCAATTGCTAACATGATTCGGACAGACTTAAGCATAGATACGAGTGAGAAACTCTCATCGTAGTCAACATCTTGAACTTGTCGAAAACCTTTTTGCGACAATTCTAGCTTTGTAGATAGTGATACTACTATCAGCGTCCGTCTTCCTCTTGACAATCCATTTATTCTCAATTGCTTGCCGATCATCGGGCAAGTCAACCAAAGTCCACACTTTGTTCTCATACATGGATCTCATTTTAGATTTCATGGCCTCAAGCCATTTTGCGGAATCTGGGCTCACCATCGCTTCTTCATAGTTCGTAGGTTCGTCATGGTCTAGTAACATAACCTCCAGAACAGGATTACCGTACCACTCTGGTGCGGATCTTACTCTGGTTTACCTACGAGGTTTGGTAGTAACTTGATCTGAAGTTACATGATCATCATCATTAACTTCCTCACTAATTTGTGTAGAAGTCACAGGAACAGATTTCTGTGATCCAATAAGGGAGCAGGTACAGTTACCTCATCAAGTTCTACTTTCCTCCCACTCACATCTTTCGAGAGAAACTCCTTCTCTAGAAAGGATCCATACTTAGCAACGAATGTCTTGCCTTCGGATCTGTGATAGAAGGTGTACCCAACTGTCTCCTTTGGGTATCCTATGAAGACACATTTCTCCGATTTGGGTTTGAGCTTATCAGGATGAAATTTTTCACATAAGCATCGCAACCCCAAAATTTTAAGAAACGACAACTTTGGTTTCTTGCCAAACCACAGTTCATAAGGCGTCGTCTCAACGGATTTTGATGGTGCCCTATTTAACGTGAATGTAGCTGTCTCTAATGCATAACCCAAAATGATAGTGGTAAATTGGTAAGAGACATCATAGATTGCACTATATCCAATAAAGTACGGTTATGACGTTCGGACACACCATTACACTGTGGTGTTCCAGGTGGCGTGAGTAGTGAAACTATTTCACATTGTTTTAACTGAAGGCCAAACTCGTAACTCAAATATTTTACCTCTACGATCATATCGTAGAAACTTTTATTTTCTTGTTACGATGATTCTCCACTTCACTCTGAAATTCTTTGAACTTTTCAAATGTTTCAGACTTTGTGTTTCATCAAGTAGATATACCCATATCTGCTCAAATCATCTGTGAAGGTCAGAAAATAATGATACCTGCTACGAGCCTCAATATTCATCGGACCACATACATCTGTATGTATGATTTCCAACAAATCTGTTGCTCTCTCCATAGTTCCGGAGAACGGCGTTTTAGTCATCTTGCCCATGAGGCACGGTTCGCAAGCATCAAGTGATTCATAATCAAGTGATTCCAAAATCCCATCAATATGGAGTTTCTTCATGCGCTTTACACCAATATGACCTAAACGGCAGTACCACAAATAAGTTGCACTATCATTATTAACTTTGCATCTTTTGGCTTCAATATTATGAATATGTGTATCACTACGATCGAGATCCAACAAACCATTTTCGTTGGTGTGTATGACCATAAAGGTTTTATTCATGTAAACAGAACAACAATTGTTCTCTAACTTAAATGAATAACCGTATTGCAATAAACATGATCAGATCATATTCATGCTCAACGCAAACACCAAAGAACACTTATTTAGTTTCAACACTAATCCCGAAAGTACAGGGAGTGTGCGATGATGATCATATCAATCTTGGAACTACTTCCAACACACATCGTCACCTCGCCTTTTACTAGTCTCTGTTTATTCTGCAACTCCCGTTTTCGAGTTACTACTCTTTAGCAACTGAACCAGTATCAATTACCGAGGGGTTGCCATAAACACTAGTAAAGTACACATCAATAATCTGTATATCAAATATACCTTTGTTCACTTTTACTAGTCTCTATTTATTCTGCAACTCCCGTTTCGAGTTACTACTCTTAGCAACTGAACCAGTATCAATTACCGAGGGGTTGTTATAAACACTAGTAAAGTACACATCAATAATCTGTATATCAAATATACCTTTGTTCACTTTGCCATGCTTCTTATCCACCAAATAGTTGGGGTAGTTCCGCTTCCAGTGACCAGTCCTTTTGCAGTAGAAGCACTTAGTCTCAGGCTTAGGACCAGACTTAGGCTTCTTCACTTGAGCAGCAACTTGCTTGCCGTTCTTTTTGAAGTTCCCCTTCTTCCCTTTGCCCTTTTCTTGAAACTAGTGGTCTCGTCAACTATCAACACTTGATGTTTTTCTTGATTTCTACCTTCGTCGATTTCAGCATCACGAAGAGCTCGGGAATTACTTTCGTCATCCCTTGCATACTATAGTTCATCACGAAGTTCTACTAACTTGGTGATGGTGACTAGAGAATTATGTCAATCACTATTTTATCTGGAAGATAAACTCCCACTTGATTCAAGCGATTGTAGTACCCAGACAATCTGAGCACATGCTCACTAGTTGAGCGATTCTCCTCCATCTTTTATCTATAGAACTTGTTGGAGATTTCATATCTCTCAACTCGGCTATTTGCTTGAAATATTAACTTCAACTCCTGGAACATCTCATATGGTCCATGACGTTCAAAACGTCTTTGAAGTCCCGATTCTAAGCCGTTAAGCATGGTGCACTAAACTATCAAGTAGTCATCATATTGAGCTAGCCAAACGTTCATAACGTCTGCATCTGCTCCTGCAATAGGTCTGTCACCTAGCGGTGCATCAAGGACATAATTTTTCTGTGCAGCAATGAGGATAATCCTTGGATCACGGATCCAATCCGCATCTTTGCTACTAACATCTTTCAACATAATTTTTCTCTAGGAACAAAAATAAACACAGGGAAGCAACAACGCGAGCTATTGATCTACAACATAATTTGCAAAATACTATCAGGACTAAGTTCATGATAAATTTAAGTTCAATTAATCATATTACTTAAGAACTCCCACTTAGATAGACATCCCTCTAATCATCTAAGTGATTACGTGATCCAAAGCAACTAAACCATGTCCGATTAACACGTGAGATGGAGTAGTTTCAATGGTGAACATCACTATGTTGATCATATCTACTATATGATTCACGCTCGACCTTTCGGTCTCTGTGTTCCGAGGCCATATCTGTATATGCTAGGCTCGTCAAGTTTAACCTGAGTATTCTGCGTGTGCAACTGTTTTGCACCCGTTGTATTTGAACGTAGAGCCTATCACACCCGATTAACACGTGGTGTCTCAGCACGAAGAACTTTTGCAACGGTGCATACTCAGGGAGAACACTTTTATCTTGAAATTTTAGTGAGAGATCATCTTATAATGCTACCGTCAATCAAAGCAAGATAAGATGCATAAAGGATTAACATCACATGCAATCAATATAAGTGATATGATATGGCCATCATCATCTTGTGCTTGTGATCTCCATCTCCGAAGCACCGTTCTTGTGATCTCCATCTCCGAAGCACCGTCATGATCACCATCGTCACCGGCGCGACACCTTGATCTCCATCGTAGCATCGTTGTCGTCTCGCCAACTTATTGCTTTTACGACTATCGCTACCGCTTAGTGATAAAGTAAAACTATTACATGGCGATTGCATCTCATACAATAAAGCGACAACCATATGGCTCCTGCCAGTTGCCGATAACTCGGTTACAAAACATGATCATCTCATACAACACATTATATCACATCATGTCTTGACCATATCACATCACAACATGCCCTGCAAAAACAAGTTAGACGTCCTCTACTTTGTTGTTGCAAGTTTTACGTGGCTGCTACGGGCTTAGCAAGAACCGTTCTTACCTACGCATCAAAACCACAACGATAGTTTGTCAAGTTGGTGCTGTTTGAACCTTCGCAAGGACCGGGCGTAGCCACACTCGGTTAAACTAAAGTGAGAGAGACAGACACCCGCCAGTCACCTTTAAGCAACGAGTGCTCCGAACGGTGAAACCAGTCTCGCGTAAGCGTACGCGTAATGTCGGTCCGGGCCGCTTCATCTCACAATACCGCTGAACCAAAGTATGACATGCTGGTAAGCAGTATGACTTATATCGCCCACAACTCACTTGTGTTCTACTCGTGCATAGCATCAACGCATAAAACCTGGCTCTGATACCACTGTTGGGGAACGTAGTAATTTCAAAAAAATTCCAACGCACACGCAAGATCATGGTGGCAACGAGAGGGGAGAGTGTTGTCCACGTACCCTCGTAGACCGACAGCGGAAGCGTTATCACAACGACGTTGATGTAGTCGTACGTCTTCACGATCCGACCGATCAAGTACCGAACGCACGGCACCTCCGAGTGCTACACACGTTCAGCTCGATGACGTCCCTCGAACTCCGATCCAGCCGAGTGTTGAGGGAGAGTTTCGTCAGCACGACGGCGTGGTGACGATGATGATGTTCTACCGACGCAGGGCTTCGCCTAAGCTCCGCAATGATATTATCGAGGTGTAATTTGGTGGAGGGGGGCACCGCACACGGCTAAAAGATCTCAAGGATCAATTGTTGTGTCTCTGGGGTGCCCCCCTACCCCCGTATATAAAGGAGCAAGGGAGGAGGAGGCCGGCCCTAGGAGGGGGCGCACCAAGTGTGGAGTCCTACTAGGACTCCCTAGTCCTAGTAGGATTCCACCTCCCATATGGAATAGGAAAAGAGGAAGGGAAAAAGAGAAGGAAGGAAGGGGGCGCCCCCCTTCCCTAGTCCAATTCGGACCAGACCAAGGGGAGGGGTGCGGCCACCCTTGAGGCCCTTTTTCTTCTTTCCCGTATGGCCCAATAAGGCCCAATATGTATTCCCGTAACTCTCCGGTACTCCGAAAAATACCCGAATCACTCGAAACCTTTCCGAAGTCCGAATATAGTCGTCCAATATATCAATCTTTACGTCTCGACCATTTCGAGACTCCTCGTCATGTCCCGGATCTCATCCGGGACTCCGAACTCCTTTGGTACATCAACATACATAAACTCATAATAAAACTGTCATCGTAACTTTAAGCGTGCGGACCCTACGGGTTCGAGAACTATGTACACATGACCGAGACACGTCTCCGGTCAATAACCAATAGCGGGACCTGGATGCCCATATTGGCTCCCACATATTCTACGAAGATCTTTATCGGTCAGACCGCATAACAACATACGTTGTTCCCTTTGTCATTAGTATGTTACTTGCCCGAGATTCGATCGTCGGTATCTCGATACCTAGTTCAATCTCGTTACCGGCAAGTCTCTTTACTCGTTCCGTAACACATCATCCCACAACTAACTCATTAGTCACAATGCTTGCAAGGCTTATAGTGATGTGCATTACCGAGTGGGCCCAGAGATACCTCTCCGACAATCGGAGTGACAAATCCTAATATCGAAATACGCCAACCCAACAAGTACCTTTGGAGACACCTGTAGAGCACCTTTATAATCACCCATTTATATTGTGACGTTTGGTAGCACACAAAGTGTTCCTCCGGTAAACGGGAGTTGCATAATCTCATAGTCATAGGAACATGTATAAGTCATGAAGAAAGCAATAGCAACATACTAAACGATCGAGTGCTAAGCTAACGGAATGGGTCAAGTCAATCACGTCATTCTCCTAATGAGGTGATCTCGTTAATCAAATGACAACTTATGTCTATGGCTAGGAAACATAACCATCTTTGATTAACGAGCTAGTCAAGTAGAGGCATACTAGTGACACTCTGTTTGTCTATGTATTCACACATGTATTATGTTTCCGGTTAATACAATTCTAGCATGAATAATAAACATTTATCATGATATAAGGAAATAAATAATAACTTTATCATTGCCTCTAGGGCATATTTCCTTCAAAAAGAGCATGCTATTACATATTTGAGCAGGCGCTTATTGGACGCCGAGACAAGGTATATATTTATTGAAAAATTATGTCTATGCTTATATTACGCTTACACAAAATTGAGACATTATTTAGTGTCGAGTGCTTGCATAGTAGCTTGTCAGACCGATGTCATTAAGTACATGTTGCATAGGCCAATTCTTAGTGGTAGAATTGGCAAGTGGGCTTATGCTTTGATTGAGTATGATTTGGCTTATGAATCCCTGAAATCCATGAATGGCCAAATTATTGCTAATTTTATTGTTGAGCATCGGATTAATGACAAGCATGATGTTGATATAAACCTTGTTTCGTAAGTACCATGGAAATTATATTTTGATGGTTTAGTTTGTAGCAATGGCCAAGGTGTTGGTATTGTTTACATATCTCCTCATGGTGCTGTTTTTGAAGCCTCATGCCGCTTAGGATATTTTTGCACAAGCAATCAAGCCGAATATGAAGCATTGTTATTCGGCCTAGAGATGTTACTTGCTATAGGTGTTACACATATTGAGGCTTACGGTGATTCGTTACTAGTGGTGCAACAAATATCCAAAGTCTTTCAGTGTTTGGACGAATCACTTAATGTTTATCTTGATAAATGTCTAGATATAATTTCTACTTTGGATTCTTTTAGCATTGCTCATATATATAGACATGACAATTGGAAAGCAAATGAGTTGGTACAACAAGCATTCAGATATCATGTTGATCATGGCATGTTTCATATTTCTCAAAAACCGATGTCTTGTCTTACCAGTGTGGAGGAGGCCGAACCAGAACCCACAGATTTGGTCATTAACAAAAAATATAGTGCAGATGACAATTCCGACTGGGGGAAGCCCATTGTTGATTACTTGCGCAATCCGAGTGAAAGGGTGGACATGGCTATTCAGCGTATGGCTTTCAAGTATACAATGAGAGATGATGGTCTCTATCGCTGAACGGTCGATGATGTTCTTCTAAAGTGCTTGGACGAGGACCAGGCAAGAATTGCTATGGGAGAGGTACATGAAGGCATTTGTGGCACTCATCAGTCGGCTCCCAAGATGAAATGGTTATTGCGACAATCTGGGTTTTATTGGCCGACTATGATTAATGATTGTTTCAGATATTATAAGGGGTGTGAAGCTTGTAAATTTTTTGGTGATATTTCAATTGGCTCCTGCTGCTATGTTACATCCTATTATCAAGCCGTGGCCTTTCAGAGGATGGGCTTTAGACTTTATTGGGCAAATTCATCCGTCTTCCTTGAAGGGGCATCGGTTCGTATTGGTGGCAACCGATTATTTCACTAAATGGTCTGAAGCAGTACCTCTCAAGAACATGACACATACGGAGGTAATTCAATTCATAACCGATAACATTATTCATAGATTCAGTATTCCTCAAACGTTAACTACAAATCAAGGTTCATCTTTAATGTCACACCAAGTCAGAGAGTTTGCCGAATCTTATAACATAAAGTTACTCAATTCCTCCCCATATTATGCCCAAGCCAATGGACAAGCTGAGTCTAGCAATAAAATATTAATCAAGCTCATCAAGAAGAAGATTGAGGATAATCCAAGGAGATGGCATGAGCTACTATCCGAAGCTTTGTGGGCACATAGGATCTCAAGGAATGGTGCTACGAAGGTGAATCCATATGAGCTAGTATATGGTCAAGAGGCTGTTTTACCAGTGGAAGTAAATTTGAGTGCTTTGAGAATAGCCAAACAAAATGATTTATTGGCAGTAGACTTTTATAATTTGATGATGGACAATATTGATGAGGTTTCCGATAAACGTTTGGCTGCTTTGAAGGCCATAGAGAGAGACAAGTTGAGGGTGGCAAGAGCTTACAATAAGAAAGTCAAGTTGAAGAATTTTCAAGTTGGCGATCTCGTCTGGAAAGTGATTCTACCGATTGGTTCAAGAGATAGAAAATTCGGGAAGTGGTCTCGAAGTTGGGAAGGTCCTTTTAGGATAGCAAGAGTAGTTCCAGGAAACTCATATTTGGTGGAATCCATACAAGGGGCATTGTTACCTCGAGCTCTCAATAGCAAGTACTTGAAGAAATACCACCCGAGTGTGTGGCAAGAAGCCTAAGTAGGCAATGGCCGATATACGATTATCGCCCTTAGCACAAACATGGCCGATACATAATTATCGCCCTGAGAAAAATAAATGGCCGATGGAGTGTTGACATCGTCCTTTGAGCAACCAAGGTACAAGTTATTTTTCGGCACACAAGCTTTGCCGAAAAACAGGGGGGCATGTGTTGACACCAGATTTTGGCATGGTCAAAAACACAATTAAGATGGCCTCAAATGGAAAAGTGCTCAAAGTGAGAACATTCTGTATCGTCAAAAGGAGAAACTTTGGTATTTGGGCCATAGCCATCCGATCTCATCTCTAAGGTAGAAGTTGTGTTAGAAGTACTGTGATTTTATATTCAGAACACTATTCAACTAATTACGCCCCCAAGATGCATCATATGGAAGAATGATCTACACAAATTGTCTTCATCTCATTGAGGCAATTGATTTTGATATATAAATCATCTCAATCCGAGTTCGTATGCAAAAGTTAGAGGCAATTCGCTGCAGACCGAACCTAAATGGAAATATGGCGCGAGGTACCAGACACCCTGTCTGATGGGTCGCGTGAGTTATTCGGCCTTTGCTGGCTGAATGATGCTTGCCGGGGTGAAAGCTTGCCGGTGTGAAATCTTGCCAGGGGTGAAAACCTTGCCGGTGTGAAAGCTTGCCGGGTAGGAAAACTTGCGGGGGTGAAAACCTTGCCGGTGTGAAAGCTTGCCGGGGTGGAAACCTTGTCGGTGTGGAAAGCTTGCCGGGGTGAAAGCTTGCCAGGGTGAAATCTTGCCGGGGTGAAAACCTTGCCGTGGTGGAAAGCTTGCCAGGGTGGAAAGCTTGCCGGCGTGGAAAGCTTGCCGGAAAGGTGGAAGCTGTCAAAGTCAATCTGACCAGAAGTTGGAGATGGGATCGAAAGAGTATCCACATGATCTCAGATGGAAAAGTGTTCTACACGGAAGTTGTGCGTCTCGTTGAAGCGGTCAACTTCTCTTTTGGAGTCATCATCATCTGAGATAGTATACAGCATGCGGAGTTGCTGAAAGACTCGGACAACCAAGAAAACTGCATGACCAAATCCGACTAAAAGTTAAAGATGACCTCGTAAAGTATTGAAGGTGACCTTATTTGAAAAAATGATCAACGGGCGAGTTGTTCTTCTCGTCGAGGCGCACAAATTTGGTATTTTGATCTTATCAATCGGAGGTCATATGCAAATTCCACGGCCTGTGCAAGGAGCAAGACAGAAGTTTGGGCCAGATTCGGGCTGAATCCGAGTTGAACTGGAACTAGAACTGTAGGACGTGAATTGATGTAATTTTCTTGTAAGGAAAGCCTAGATGAATCCTTTGCTTGTACGGGAAGTCCAGCCGCCTCTTTTATATGTTGGGGGTGACGTCCGATTGAAAGAACACACAGTTGAACAAATCAATATACTACTTTTTCATCTACGTTTTATCTCTCCACTGTTTTTCTCTCTCGTCCTTCGCTATTCTTCGAGTTTGAGAGCTGCGAATCCCGAGGCTCTAGGGGCGAGCGAATTGACCTAGGGCAGCCCATTGCCGCCGCACTCCCTGACGGGGTCCCTCCCGGGTGTGCGGGGTTTCGGGTCTAAAAAGCACCCGCCGACTGTCCTGCGTATCGCGCAGTCAGTCGGGTCTCCTTCGACGTGAGCTGCGGTGCATCACCCCCGGCGTCGAGGGTACACGTAACGTGTTCGTGTGTCAACACTGGCACTATCGTCCATCCGTCCTGCCACTTATCCACGAAGCACGAGTGGCTAAGTGCATCGCTCTCTCCATAGCACGAGCTTGATGCACAACACAATGCTCTTTCTTAAGAGTGGTTGGTATGGAAATGTAAGGGTGATGCAACCTAGTAACAAGTATTTCTTTGATACGTCTCCAACGTATCTATAGTTTTTGATTGTTCCATGCAGTTTTATTATCAATCTTGGATGTTTATAATCATTTTATATCATTTTTTGGTACTAACCTATTGACATAGTGCCAAGTGCCAGTTGCTGTTTTTTCCATTTTTTTTACATCGCAGGAAATCAATATCAAACGGAGTCCAAATGCCCTGAAACTTTATGGAGAATTTTTATGGGCCAGAAGGAAGAAGTTGGGCCCTGGTTGCACCTGGGGTAGTCCCGAGGAGGGGACAACCCACCAGGGCGCGCCAGGAGGCCCAGGCGCTCCCTGGTGGGTTGTGCCAACCTCGGGTGCCCCCCGGACCGCCTCTTTGCTCTATAAATACCCCAATATTCCAGAAACCCTAAAAGCATCGACAAAATATTCATCCAGCTGTCACAGAGTCCAGAACCATCAGATCCAATCTAGACACCATCACGGAGGGGTTCACCACTTCCATTGGTGCCTCTCCGATGATGCGTGAGTAGTTCTTTGTAGACCTTTGGGTCCGTAGTTAGTAGCTAGATGGCTTTCTCTCTCTCGCTGAATTCTCAATACAATGGTCTCTTGGAGATCCATGTGATGTAACTCTTTTTGCTGTGTGTTTGTTGGGATCTGATAAACTTCGAGTTTATGATCAGTTATATCTTTTCATATCCATGAAAGTTATTTGAGTTTCTTTGATCTCTTATAGCCTCGTATTTCTTCTCCGATATTTGGGTTTTGTTTGGCCAACTTGATCTATTTATCTTGCAACGGGAAGAGGTGCCTGGTAGTGGGTTCGATCTTACAGTGTTTGATCCCAGTGACAGAAAGGGAACTGACACGTATGTATCGTTGCTACTAAGAATAAAAGCATGGGATCTATATCTACCGCAATAGATAAACGGATCTTGTCTACATCATGTCATCGTTCTTATTGCATTACTCCGTTTTTCCATGAACTTAATACACTAGATGCATGCTGGATAGCAGTTGATGTGTGGAGTAATAGTAGTAGATGCAGGCAGGAGTCGGTCTATTAATCTTGGACATGATGCCTCTGTAATGATCATTGCCTGGATATCGTCATAATTATTTGAAGTTCTATCAATTGCCCAACAGTAATTTGTTTACCCACCGTTTGCTATTTTCTCGAGAGAAGCCACTAGTGAAATCTACGACCCCCGGGTCATCTTTCTCATATATTTGCTTTGTGATCTATTTTATTTGCTCTTTCTATTTAGATCTATTAAACCAAAAATAAAAAAACACTTTGCTGCACTTTATTTTATTTGCGATCTATTATTTCAATCTATTACAAGCTTCTCCCGTCCACGCACCATTTCTGGCGCCGTACCCCGAAAGGGATTGACAACCCCTTTAACATGTTGGGTTGCGAGGTGTTGTTATTTTTGTGTAGGGGCTGTTTACGTTGTGTTGCCTGGTTCTCCTACTAGTTCGATAACTTTGGTTTCATATCTGAGGGAAATACCTACCGCCGCTATGCTGCATCATCCCTTCCTCTTTGGGGAAATACCGACGTAGCTTCAAGCGACATCATTCTCTCAATTGAGAATCAAGATTTATCGAATTAGTAGAAGTTTTTTCTGCAACACTAACCCTCAACACCTGTGCATAAAACACAAACAATCTTGTTCCCAATGCTTCAAGAAGGTTGTCAAGCTTCTTGTCTTAATAGCTTTGAGGATAAATTGAATGGTATGGTAAGAGTTGATAAATAGATAAAATAATAAAAATGGAATATCAAATAAAGTAAGTTGTAACGGTTTATGCAATTAAAGGGAAATAAACCCCGATTCCATAGTTTCACTATAGGCATCTCTCCAAGCAAGATAAATGTGTTGTGGTGAACAAATTACAGTCAGACAATAATTAAATTGCAATATCATATTTGGTAGATGACATGTTGCCCTAATTGGTGCATAGACTACCTGCATGCCGGAAGTTAAGCGAACTATTTGAAGGATTTTTTTTCTCAACTTTCTGCAAATGATTATGCTCACACTACGTTCTATCTGCCTTGAGGATGATCATTGAGCATGGCCTTCCTTCAGAATTTCCTTTTGATCTGATGCGGAAAAACCAACTATAATGAGAAGTTAGGCATGCGACTGTATCTACCCTGCCGTCCGCCTCTGGTACGCATGGGCAACCTCACAACTGGGTCAATAGGAGGGCCGACCACAATCCCCTATGGTAGATGGCCTGCAATGCCGAAACCACCTACCCGCAACAAAAAGACAACTCGAGACCATCAACTTTCCCATTTAAATCAGCGTCGGCATTTGAGCGTCCACCCGTTCTGCCATTCGATGCTCTCCACCATTATTTATGCTTGATATATTTTTATTTTACTAGAGTAGACACACTGCATTCATTTCAACAGGTTAAGATGAATAGCCCGCAACATAGCTAGCTTAGTGCTAGAGTGTAATGCTAGTAATATTTGGTATTCGGAACATTGTACTATGCGATATTTTTCTCTTTAGTTCAAGATTCACATCATTGATTCTCTTTTTGTCTTATCATGATTTTGTAGGGCACATGGTGACATATAAGGATGACTATTAATATTATTTCAATTCAACATTGATATTAATCTTGATTGTTATAGTTAAGACCAATTATATAACTAATGGAGTAGATTAGTTAACTTATGTGGTAATATGGATGAACTCGAACGGCTTTATTGCACCTTGTTTTTACAAATAATAGATGGATTGTAAAATTTGCACATTGCTCGTCTAGCTCAGTTGGTAGAGCGGAGGCTCTTAGGATGTGTTTGGTTTGCTTCCTGAGCAAACCTTACACGCCCTTAACCTCGTGGTCTTGGGTTCGAGCCCCAAGGCGGGCAATTTTTTTGGTGTTTACACATATTTCCTTTATTTTCTCGATTTATACCGATTTAGACCAATTAATTTAGGTGGATGCGAGAACATAGAGTTATGTATTTTTAGAAACAATATGAACCCCATTTGGAAGTTAGCTTGATGACTCAAATGTGTATTGGTGTGACGTGGACTATGGAGAATAGAGAATCGATGCTAGAAGAACTAGGTGGTGGTTTTGTTTATTTATTTTTGGCGTTGTAGTTGTTTTCTATGCTTCGGGTTTAGATCATCTATTTAGATCAGCCGATTTTATTAGATGCGGAAATTGTGTTGAGTTCTCTATTATCTACAAAATTGTGAACCCCATACAACCACCCTCCATCCCTCCATTTTTCGGTTGTTTGGTGTACTGTAGATTTAGTCATTCCTTACTGGAACCTCGATTTCACTACAACAATCGGATGAAGCTACTCATTCAAGCTTGAACAATCATAGCTCTAATTCAGATTTGGTTGATGTTGGCCCACAAGAGAGCGGTTCTTCGCAACTAGAAGTCTGTTGTCAGATATGGTCCATTTTTATCCCAAGAGAAGGACAAGATGGCCAATCTGAACTATACCTACAACTGTAATGATATTTAGAGGCTGTGAATATGCTTCGAATGAGAAGAGCCCCTTTTTCCAAGCTTGTGGCGATGTTTAGGGAGAAGGGTTGCTACAGGATTGATATGTCTCCAAGGTATCTACTTTTCCCAACACTTCTGCTTTTGTTTTGGCCTCTTTTTCATGATTTGAGTGAATCTAACCCGGACTGATGTTGTTTTCAGCAGAACTACTTTGGTGTTCTTTTTGTGCGGAAATAAGAAGTTCTCAGAATTGGATGGTACAGAGAATTGTTTTGAAATATATAAAAAATACTGGCGCAAAGGACTACCGGAGGGGAACAGGGAGCCACAAGCTCAGGGGGCGTGGCCACGTGATCTTGTGGGCCCTATGAGCCTCCGTTTGCTCTAACTCCAAGTCTACATATACCGTCTTCCCAAGAAAAAATTATAGAGAAAGTATCATCATGTTTCATGATACAGAGCCGCCGCCACCTCCTGTTCTTCATTGGAAGGGATGATCTGGAGTCTGTTTAGGGCTTAGAAGTTAGGGATTCCTCATCGTCATCCTCGACAACCCTTCTTCATTGATAACCTCATGATGCTTGATACGTCTCCAACATATCTATAATTTTTTATTGTTCCATGCTGTTATATTATCATTCTTGGATGTTTTACAATCATTTTATATCATTTTTTGGTACTAACCTATTGACATAGTGCCTAGTGACAGTTGTTGTTTTCTGCTTGTTTTTGACATCGTAGGAAATCAATACCAAACAGAGTCCAAACGTAGCTAAACTTTTTGTGGATTTTTTTTGGACCAGAAGACACCGGATGGGCCAAGAAATTACCAGAGGGGTGCCCCAAAGGGAGCACAACCCACCAGGGCTGCTACCTCTTGAGCACTGCGTAGGTTTTCCCTTGAAGAGGAAAGGGTGATGCAGCAAAGTAGCGTAAGTATTTCCCTCAATTTTTGAGAACCAAGGTATCAATCCAGTAGGAGGCTACACACGAGTCCCTCGCACCTACACAACCAAATAAATCCTTGCAACCAACGCGATAAGGGGTTCTCAATCCCTACACGGTCACTTACGAGAGTGAGATATGATAGATATGATAAGATAATATTTTTGGTATTTTTGTGATAAAAATGCAACGTAAAATAAAAGGCAACGGAAATAGCTAAGTGTTAGAAGATTAATATGATGGAAAATAGACCCGGTGGGCATAGGTTTCACTAGTGGCTTCTCTCGAGAGCATAAGTATTTACAGTGGGTGAACAAATTACTGTTGAGCAGTTGACAGAATTGAGCATAGTTATGAGAATATCCAGGCAATGATATCTAGGCAATTGATAGAACTTCAAATAATCATGACGATATCCAGGCAATGATCACTATATAGGCATCACGTCCAAGATTAGTAGACCGACTCCTGCCTGCATCTACTACTATTACTCCACACATCGACCACTATCCAGCATGCATCTAGAGTATTAAGTTCATAAGAACAGAGTAACGCTTTAAGAAAGTGTGACGCCCCCGATTTGACCGTACACTAATCATGCACGCAAACGTGAACGATCAAGGTCAGGGACTCACGGGAAGATATCACAACACAACTCTAAAACATAAATAAGTCATACAAGCATTATAATACAAGCCAGGGCCTCGAGGGCTCGAATACAATTGCTCGATCATAGACGAGTCAGCGGAAGCAACAATATCTGAGTACAGACATAAGTTAAACAAGTTGCCTTAAGAAGGCTAGCACAAACAGGGATACAGATCGAACGAGGCGTAGGCCTCCTGCCTGGGACCTCCTAACTACTCCTGGTCGTCGTCAGCGGCCTGCACGTAGTAGTAGGCACCTCCAGTGTCGTAGGTGTCGTCGTCGATGGTGGCGTCTGGCTCCTGGGCTCCAACATCTGGTTGTGACAACCAGATAGAAAGGAAAGGGGGAAAAGAGGGAGAGAAGCAACCGTGAGTACTCATCCAAAGTACTCGCAAGCAAGGAGCTACACTACATATGCATGGGTATATGTGTAAAGGGGCATATCAGTGGACTGAACTGTAGAATGCCAGAATAAGAGGGGGATAGCTAGTCCTGTCGAAGACTACGCTTCTGGTCATCTCCATCTTGCAGCAGGTAGAAGAGAGTAGATTGAAGTCCTCCAAGTAGCATCGCATAGCATAATCCTACCCGGCAATCCCCTCCTCGTCACCCTGTTAGAGAGCGATCACCGGGTTATATCTGGCACTTGGAAGGGTGTATTTTATTCAGTATCCAGTTCTAGTTGTCATAAGCTCAAGGTACAACTCCGGGTCGTCCTTTTACCGAGGGACACGGCTATTCGAATAGATAAACTTCCCTGCAGGGGTGCACCACATAACCCAACACGCTCGATCCCATTTGGCCGGACACACTTTTCTGGGTCATGCCCGGCCTCGTAAGATCAACGCGTCGCAGCCCCACCTAAGGACAACAGAGAGGTCAGCACGCCGGTCTAACCCTATGCACGCAGGGGTCTGGGCCCATCGCCCTATGCACACCTGCACGTTGCGTACGCGGCCGGAACCAGACCTAGCCTAGTGGCGTTCCAGTCCAATCCGGCGCGCGCCACTCAGTCGCTGACGTCACGAAGGCTTCGGCTGATACCACGACGCCGGGATACCCATAACTACTCCCGCGTAGATGGCTAGTGCGTATAGACCAAATGGCCAGACTCAGATCAAATACCAAGATCTCGTTAAGCGTGTTAAGTATCCGCGAACGCCGACCAGGGCCAGGCCCACCGCTCACCTAGGCGGTCTCCACCTGCCCTGTCGCTCCGCCACAAAGATCCACTTGCGGGTACTCCTACGAGCCGACCCGACTTTAGTCATCACATGTGTCATGTATATAGTTTATAAGTATATACCCGTGATCACCGCCCCGGTGACCACGGCCCGATAGTATAGCACAGCAGACGGACAAGAATGTAGGGCCACTGATGGAAAACTAGCATCCTATACTAAGCATGTAGGATTGCAGGTAAAGGTATCAACAGTAGTAGCAAGGATAGGCTATGCATCCGGATAGGATATCGAAAAGCAGTAACATGCTACACTACTCTAATGCAAGCAGTATAGAGAAGAGTAGGCGATATCTGGTGATCAAGGGGGGGGGGCTTGCCTGGTTGCTCTGGCAAGTAGGAGGGGTCGTCGACTCCGTAGTCGAACTGGGCAGCAGCAGTGTCGGTCTCGTAGTCTACCGGAGAGAAGAGGGGGAAGAAACAGTAAATACAATGCAAACATAAGCATGACGATGCGTGACATGACAATGAGCGGTGCTAGGGGTGTCCTAACGCGACAGTAGGTGTTACCGGTGAAGGGGGGGAACATCCGGGAGGTATTCCCGATGTTTCGCGTTTTCGGACAATCGGACCGGAGGGGGAAAGTTGCTAGTTCGATAGGTTAGGGAGGTGTGGTGGACGAACGGACTGCGTATTCGGATTCGTCTCGTCGTTCTGAGCAACTTTCATATAGAAAACATTTTCATCCGAGTTACGGTTTAAAAGATATGGATTTTCAAAGTTTATTTGAATTTCTGGAATTATTTATATTAAGAAAATGAATTATGACGTCAGCATGAGGCAATGCTGACGTCAGCAAGTCAACAGGTCGGCTGACCAGTCAAACCAGACAGGTGGGTCCAGTGGGACCCACATGTCAGCCTCTGTTAGTCTAATACTTAATTAAACTAATCTAACAGTATAATTAGAGGGGTGGGCCCCACATGTCACTGAGTGTTTAGTTAAACTAATTATTTTTATTTATAAAACATTTTCTTTTTCTTTATTTTTTTAATTTCTGCGGCAGGGCCCGCATGTCAGTGACTGGGCCTGCCCAGTCAGCAGTTGACTGGGTCAACCCAGTCAACTGGGGCCCGTGGGGGCCACTGGCAGTGACCCAGGGGTGGCCCCAGGTGTGCCACGTCGGCGGCCGGCGCCGGAGCAACGCCGGCGACCAAAACGCATGGCGGCGCGCGCGGGAGGGGCGCGGGTTTCACCCACAGTGGGTTTGCGGGGGCGGGGCTGGGCGCGTTCGACGCGGCTCGACGTCGCGCGTCCAACGGCGGTGGTCGGAGGGGCTGGAACGGCCGGAGACGACCGCTACGAGCTCGCCGGCGGCGAGGTGCTACGGGTGCCCGACCGAAGCTACGCTAGAGCGCGCGAACGGCCGAACTAACTACCTAGGCGGGTGCGGCACGGTGCGGTCGGGCTAGCGGGCCTACGCCCGTGACCATTTGGTCACCAGAGACACGCCGGCGGCGAGCTCCGCGGCGTGGCGTTCGGGCGCGCGTGGGAAAGCAGCTACGGAGCGCGAGCGAGCTAACGGAGAGGGGGAGGAGAAGGAGAGGCTCACTGCGAGGCTGTAGGGAGTGGCAGTGAGCTCGGGGAGGGCGCGGGGTAGCCGGAATCGGCGACGAACGACGGCGGCCATAGGTTGAAGACGAGCTCGGGGAGGCCGGTGCAGTGGCGCTTGGCTCGTTCCCGATGGCGTAGTCGGCGTAGTCGACGGCGGGGAGTCGTTCGGGCACGTCGACGGGGCGATCGGAGCACGGTGGCCGCGGGAGGTACGGTGAACGGCGGCGAGCACGCGCGGGCAGAGGGGATCGAAGGGGAGAGGGAGGGGGATCTGGCGGGGGAGAAGGCGCAGAGGCCGGGGGAGAGCGGGGGCGAGTGGGAGAGAGGCCCGAGGAGGCGGGGGAGCTGGCGCCCTTATCCTCCCCGTCGCCGGCGAGGGGGTGCGGCGGGGACGGCCACTGTTCCGCCCCCGGTCGGGGGAACAGGGAAGGGGCGAGGGGGAGAGTGGGCTGGGCCAGGGTCGGGGGTCGCGGCCCAGTTTGGGCCGGGGGTCAGTGGGGGTGGGGGGGAAGGCCTAGTTTGGGCCACGGGTCCAGTGAGGGGGGAAGGGCCTTTTCCTTTTTTTCCTTTTCTCTGTCTGTGTTCTGTTTCTGTTTTCTTTTTATTTGTTTATTTTCTTTTCTGTTTTAATTCATTTAAAAGTATTTAGGTATTTTATAAAAATGTGTTTTCTCCACCATAATTACCAGTGTATTATTTGGCACCCACTGAACATTTTAGTTTAAATTTTTGAAAACTTTTATTTTTCACTTTAATTATATTTGAAGTTTGAACTAGGAGTTTGAAAGGAAGGTGATTCAAATGTGATCAAGCCCTGCTTAGCAACATGATTAGCTTAATCACAGGGGGTTACTGTAGCATGATTCTCAGGGTGTTACAAATCTCCTCCACTACAAGAAATCTCGTCCCGAGATTTAGGAGGTAGAAGGAAACAGTGCGGGGTATTCTTCGCGCAGACGATCCTCTCGTTCCCAAGTGGCCTCATCTTCAGAATGGTGCGACCACTGGACTTTGAGAAACTTGATCACCTTCTGACGTGTGCGGCGCTCAGCTTGGTCGAGAATGTGGACCGGATGCTCCTTATAGGAGAGGTCTTGCTGCAATTCGAGCACTTCATGATCCACAGCTCGGATTGGATCTTTGAAGCAACGGCGGAGCTGTGCCACATGGAACACATCGTGAACCTGAGAAAGGTTCGGCGGTAGTTCCAGTTGGTATGCCACTTTTCCACGCCTTTCGAGGATAGTGAATGGGCCAATAGAGGGGTTCGGCACTTTCGTCCATATAACACTACGAAGGGGGCCATCTTCAGACTAGCTTGATAGCTATTATTATAAGAGAACTCAGCATACGGGAGAGATTCCTCCCATTTCTTGCCGAAGGAAATAACACAAGCTCGAAGCATGTCTTCGAGAACTTGATTGACGCGTTCAACTTGTCCTTGCGATTGAGGATGAAACGCAGTACTGAATGACAAATGAGTTCCCATTGCTTCTTGGAAACTTGCCCAGAATCTTGAAGTGAATAAGCTACCACGGTCTAAACTGATAACCAGTGGAATACCATGGAGTGAAACAATCCTGGACATATAGAGCGTTGCCAACTAGCTAGCAGTGATCGTTTCTTTGACTGCCAGAAAATGTGCAACTTTGGAAAGCCGGTCAATGACGACAAGAATAGCATCATTACCTTTCTGTGATTTGGGAAATCCAGTGACGAAGTCCATCTCAACATGGTCCCATTTCCATTCAGGGATAGCGATAGGTTGCAGAGTTCCAGCAGGCCTTTGATGTTCTGCTTTGATACGACGGCAAACGTCACACTCAGCAACATAACGAGCAATGTCTTGCTTCATATTAGACCACCAGAATCTCTGTCGGATGTCTTGATACATCTTTGTACTACCAGGATGGATACATAGAGGCGTATCACGAGCTTCTTTCATAACTTCCTGTGTCATATCCAAGTTTTTCTCTGCACATGGCACCACTAGGCGGCCCTTGAAGTATAGGGTGCCATCTTCAGCAATGGTGAAGAATGAGGGCTTTCCTTCTGCGAGGTAGCGCTTAATCTTGTGGGCTTCAGAGTCATACTTCTGTAGCCTTTTGATGCTATCCACGAGATCTGGTTTAGCAACTAGGGTATTGAGGGAACCCTGGGTAACAACGTGGAGGTTCACCTTGGCAAACTCCTTAGGAGGGGGAGTGAGTGCACCCGAAGGAACAATATGGAGGTTCAGCTTCCTGAATTCTTCAACAAGCGAGGGCTGAACTTTATGAACCTGGAGATGGTTGCAGTAAGACTTGCGGCTCAAGGCATCAGCCATTACATTAGCCTTGCCTGGCGTATAGGAAATACCCAAGTCAAAGTCTGCAACAAGCTCCATCCATCTTTGCTGACGGAGGTTCAGATCTGGTTGAGTAAACAGATACTTCAGACTTTGGTGGTCAGTGAAGATCTCGCAACGATTACCGAGAAGGTAATGTCGCCACTGCTTCAGCGCATGAATGCCAGCAGCAAGTTCGAGGTCGTGAACTGGGTAGTTCTCTTCGTGAGGGCGCAATTGCCGAGAGGCATAAGCAATCACTTTGCGGTCTTGCATTAGGACACAGCCTAATCCTTGACGGGAAGCGTCGCAGTAGATGACGAAGTCCTTCTTAGTATCAGGTGGAGCTAGAACTGGAGCAGAGGTCAACTTGTCTTTGAGTGCCTGGAAACTTTCCTGACATTTGTCTGTCCATTGGAACTTGACACCCTTATGCAACAGGTTAGTCAGAGGCCTGGCGATTTTAGAGAAGTTCTCGACGAATCGACGGCAGTAGCTGGCGAGACCGAGAAAACTTCTAACTTGCTTAACGTTCTTGGGAGGAGTCCAATCAAGAATAGCCTGAACTCGCTCGGGGTTGACGGCAATACCATCCTTAGAGATGACATGCCCAAGATAGGTTACTTCCGGTAGCCAGAATTCACATTTGGAGAACTTGGCATATAGTTGATGTTCTCGTAGCTTTTCCAGCACAAGTCGAAGATGTTCAGCATGTTCTTCTTCATTCTTGGAGAATACCAGGATATCATCCAGATAAACCACGACGAACTTGTCGAGGTAATCCATGAATATATAGTTCATCAGACGAGAGAAGGTGGCTGGAGCATTGGTTAAACCGAAAGACATGACGGTGTATTCGTATGAACCATAGCGAGTCACGAAGGCGGTTTTTGGGATATCCTCTTCGCGAACACGGATCTGGTGGTAGCCCAACCTCAAGTCGAGCATAGAGAACACTGACGAACCCGCCAGTTGATCATACAGATCATTGATCCGAGGAAGAGGGTATTTAATGGTAGCTTGGTTTATAGGACGGTAGTCTTGAACCAATCGGTTAGTCCCATCCTTCTTCTTGACAAAGAGAGAAGGTGCTCCCCAAGGAGAGCAACTTGGGCGAATGAATCCTTTGCGAAGAGATTTGTCGATTTCCTCCTTAAGCTCAAGGAGTTCATGTGGCGGCATTTTGTAGGGTCGCTTGGCTATAGGAGTGGTGCCTGGTTTCAAGTCGATGATGAATTCGACAGCTCTAGCAGGGGGAATCCCTGGCAGTTCTTCAGGGAAGACGTCGAGGAATTCACGCACGACAGGAATGTTTTCAATGCCCTCGAGTGGTGCAGCGTTCAATGCATTCAATGCATAGAGCCTTGCCTCGGCATTTTGCACCAGATGAGCTTGGTAAGCAACTATTTCATCTGAAGGGTGTAGCAGATGGACGGTCTTAGTGGCGCAAACTATAGAAGCAGTATGCGCTTTCAACCAATCCATACCCAAAATGAGGTCGATGTTAGACGTCTTCAGGATAATGGGAGAGGCATAGAATTCCAGCCCTTCGATTTCCACGGGGACATCGATGCCAACCAAGGAGGTTTGACACTGTCCCACGGGGGTTTTGACCAATACAGAGGTGTTCATCTCCTCACATTTAACATCGTGCTTGTATGCAAAATCTTCTGACATGAATGAATGCGATGCACCTGTATCAAATAAAACGGATGCTGGTACTGAATTTACGAGGAGTGTACCCATCACAGTAGCAGGCTGGTCTTGAGCTTCGTTGAGATCAACGTGGTTGGCATGAGCACGACCATAAGACTTAGCATTGTTGTTGCGGGGCTGATTGTTACCACGGCCAGTTGCTGGAAGGGCCAGTTGATTCTGGTTCTGGTTGCATTCTTTAGCACGGTGTCCTGGTTGTCCACACCTGAAGCACAAGCCATTATTCGGAGTGGGAACAGGAGCTTGGGATGGTGGAGCTGGAAGTCTTGACTGCCTGGACGGTGGTGTAGGCAGACGAGGGGCAGCATAGGTCTGCCTTGGGGCAGATGCATTTGGACGGTACATGCTATTCGGGATCCATATCTTAAACTTCTGTGAGGGCGAGCCCGAAGATGAGCCCGTGTCACGGTTGCGCCTGTGAGAGCTCTGGTATTCCTGCAGACCAGTTTCGACATTGATGGCCTTGTTCACCAAGGTGGCGAAATCAGCAAAGTCATGCACTAGAAGTGCGAGCTTGATGTCAGCTTGAAGGCCATCACGGAACTTCTCCTGTCTGCGTGTATCAGTGGCAATGTCTTCTTCAGCATAGCGGGACAAGTCCAGAAACTCCCGCTGATAAGCTTCGACAGATTTGTTGCCTTGGGTGAGGTTGCGGAACTCACGCTTCTTCCGGTCCATGACTCCTTGAGGAATGAAGCGGGCACGGAAAGCTGCTTGGAAGTCTGGCCATGTGATGATTGTTCCAGCTGGCAGAGTACGCCTGTGGCTGTCCCACCATTGAGCTGCGGGTCCCTTCAGAAAGAAGGAAGCAAAGTTGACATAGCTGGCAGGGGCTACATCAGCAGACTCCAACTCATAGGTGATGTCACGAAGCCAGTCATCAGCATCCAGAGGCTGAGTTGAGCTGCGGTAGATGGTTTGGTTGAGGCGTATGAAATCTTGAAGAGTCACTTGAGCTGGCTGCTGGTTCATATTGGGGCGAGGAAACTGATCCATCATATTTTCCATGAATTGGCGGTTCAGTTCAAACTGTTGGATCATACCAGCCATGTACTCAGGTGGTGGTGGGGCATCGCCACCACGACCACGACCACCTGGTCTAACCATCCTGCTAATATATAACAGGGGTAGTTCAGCACTGAGAAATATTTGCAAAGACAAGAATCATTCAAGATGAAACATGCATAACGAAAGGAGCACGATAGCTACTACATAGTAGTCGGCATAGCTTACAAAAGGGGTCATGCATAGAGTTCAGTACATAGAGTTCAGTACATGGACTAAAACATCATAGGCGGCACACAGGCTCGCGTCGACTGCAACTAATACTACAAGCAAGCCTACATCAGTCCCAAGAGGTACTGTGGAGGTAATCGTAGCCCGACAGCTGGTAGTGAGGCAACGGATAGCCCTCCACGTCAGCAGACTGGGGGCCGCGGATACTCAGGTGTAGAGTCTGACGCTCAGGTGGCAGAAGAGGACCAAGTGCGGGAGAGTAGCCTCCCACCTCTGGCCAACCGACACCGTGCGGCATCACGGTCCTGGCTGGGTAGATCGCAGTACGCGGTACCTGTCCAGACCGGACAAAGGGGTGCAGCAGCGTCAGAGCACGGTAAAGGTGCTGACGGGTGGTGTACATCTCGTGGCGAAGAGCTCGGTTAGCTCGATCCAGCCCATCAGCATGCAGAACCAGGTGCTGATGGTAGAAGGGCTCTCGGGTGACAGTGGAGTAGGCAGCAGTATAGTATCCCTCCGCACCAACATCAGAGGCGATAGCAATGTGCCTGAAAGGGGAGGTGTCCAACGCCTGATACTCTCCACGAAGACGTGTCAGAGCAGCATAGGCAGCATCGTGGACAGCCATATCGATGGTCACACCAACACCATGTGCGGTGTGCAGCACAGTAGTGTAGTCGTACTCCCGAGAGTAGAGGTGGACGATGGCACGGTACTGCTCCTGGTTAAAGTCCTGGTACTCCTCGTAGACGGTGTACTCAGGGTGCCAGCGATAACCCAGATAGGTCATCATCTCAGCTAGCACCGCAGGTGATCCCGAGGCACCAATGGCCATCGTGTGGCGAACGACCTGCCTCGTGGGTTCCATCTGAAAGCAAAGACGTTTCAAAGGAGTCAATTGACAGTGTGTGAATTGTCCAAAATACTATTCTAAGAAACAACTATGGCTTATCCATCTTTGGGGTGAACGCGGTCACGGGATCCTAGTGTTAGAGTTAGTAAATTCGTTTTAACCCGAGTAGAAGAGAGTTCAGAGTCCCAGAGTAAAGGTCGAGGAGTAAAAGATCCTAGTACCACCCAATGGCGACGTGGGCCCGTAAGACACACAGCCATGTTAGTAAAATGTTTTGTAATGTCTAGACTCGACTTCGGCAAAGGTGCGTGGAAACGGGGATTCCTACAGGCAGTCGGCTCTGATACCAACTTGTGACGCCCCCGATTTGACCGTACACTAATCATGCACGCAAACGTGAACGATCAAGGTCAGGGACTCACGGGAAGATATCACAACACAACTCTAAAACATAAATAAGTCATACAAGCATTATAATACAAGCCAGGGGCCTCGAGGGCTCGAATACAATTGCTCGATCATAGACGAGTCAGCGGAAGCAACAATATCTGAGTACAGACATAAGTTAAACAAGTTGCCTTAAGAAGGCTAGCACAAACAGGGATACAGATCGAACGAGGCGTAGGCCTCCTGCCTGGGACCTCCTAACTACTCCTGGTCGTCGTCAGCGGCCTGCACGTAGTAGTAGGCACCTCCAGTGTCGTAGGTGTCGTCGTCGATGGTGGCGTCTGGCTCCTGGGCTCCAACATCTGGTTGTGACAACCAGATAGAAAGGAAAGGGGGAAAAGAGGGAGAGAAGCAACCGTGAGTACTCATCCAAAGTACTCGCAAGCAAGGAGCTACACTACATATGCATGGGTATATGTGTAAAGGGGCATATCAGTGGACTGAACTGTAGAATGCCAGAATAAGAGGGGGATAGCTAGTCCTGTCGAAGACTACGCTTCTGGTCATCTCCATCTTGCAGCAGGTAGAAGAGAGTAGATTGAAGTCCTCCAAGTAGCATCGCATAGCATAATCCTACCCGGCAATCCCCTCCTCGTCGCCCTGTTAGAGAGCGATCACCGGGTTATATCTGGCACTTGGAAGGGTGTATTTTATTCAGTATCCAGTTCTAGTTGTCATAAGCTCAAGGTACAACTCCGGGTCGTCCTTTTACCGAGGGACACGGCTATTCGAATAGATAAACTTCCCTGCAGGGGTGCACCACATAACCCAACACGCTCGATCCCATTTGGCCGGACACACTTTTCTGGGTCATGCCCGGCCTCGTAAGATCAACGCGTCGCAGCCCCACATAAGCACAACAGAGAGGTCAGCACGCCGGTCTAACCCTATGCGCGCAGGGGTCTGGGCCCATCGCCCTATGCACACCTGCACGTTGCGTACGCGGCCGGAACCAGACCTAGCCTAGTGGCGTTCCAGTCCAATCCGGCGCGCGCCACTCAGTCGCTGACGTCACGAAGGCTTCGGCTGATACCACGACGCCGGGATACCCATAACTACTCCCGCGTAGATGGCTAGTGCGTATAGACCAAATGGCCAGACTCCGATCAAATACCAAGATCTCGTTAAGCGTGTTAAGTATCCGCGAACGCCGACCAGGGCCAGGCCCACCGCTCACCTAGGCGGTCTCCACCTGCCCTGTCGCTCCGCCACAAAGATCCACTTGCGGGTACTCCTACGAGCCGACCCGACTTTAGTCATCACATGTGTCATGTATATAGTATATAAGTATATACCCGTGATCACCGCCCCGGTGACCACGGCCCGATAGTATAGCACAGCAGACGGACAAGAATGTAGGGCCACTGATGGAAAACAAGCATCCTATACTAAGCATGTAGGATTGCAGGTAAAGGTATCAACAGTAGTAGCAAGGATAGGCTATGCATCCGGATAGGATATCGAAAAGCAGTAACATGCTACACTACTCTAATGCAAGCAGTATAGAGAAGAGTAGGCGATATCTGGTGATCAAGGGGGGGGGCTTGCCTGGTTGCTCTGGCAAGTAGGAGGGGTCGTCGACTCCGTAGTCGAACTGGGCAGCAGCAGTGTCGGTCTCGTAGTCTACCGGAGAGAAGAGGGGGAAGAAACAGTAAATACAATGCAAACATAAGCATGACGATGCGTGACATGACAATGAGCGGTGCTAGGGTGTCCTAACGCGACAGTAGGTGTTACCGGTGAAGGGGGGAACATCCGGGAGGTATTCCCGATGTTTCGCGTTTTCGGACAGTCGGACCGGAGGGGGAAAGTTGCTAGTTCGATAGGTTAGGGAGGTGTGGTGGACGAACGGACTGCGTATTCGGATTCGTCTCGTCGTTCTGAGCAACTTTCATATAGAAAACATTTTCATCCGAGTTACGGTTTAAAAGATATGGATTTTCAAAGTTTATTTGAATTTCTGGAATTAT
The DNA here is from genome assembly GCF_018294505.1 of Triticum aestivum. Taxonomy (NCBI): domain Eukaryota; kingdom Viridiplantae; phylum Streptophyta; class Magnoliopsida; order Poales; family Poaceae; genus Triticum; species Triticum aestivum. The sequence continues at coordinate 590,783,471 of NC_057802.1, forward strand.
TTATATTAAGAAAATGAATTATGACGTCAGCATGAGGCAATGCTGACGTCAGCAAGTCAACAGGTCGGCTGACCAGTCAAACCAGACAGGTGGGTCCAGTGGGACCCACATGTCAGCCTCTGTTAGTCTAATACTTAATTAAACTAATCTAACAGTATAATTAGAGGGGTGGGCCCCACATGTCAGTGAGTGTTTAGTTAAACTAATTATTTTTATTTATAAAACATTTTCTTTTTCTTTATTTTTTTTATTTCTGCGGCGGGGCCCGCATGTCAGTGACTGGGCCTGCCCAGTCAGCAGTTGACTGGGTCAACCCAGTCAACTGGGGCCCATGGGGGCCACTGGCAGTGACCCAGGGGTGGCCCCAGGTGTGCCACGTCGGCGGCGGCGCCGGAGCAACGCCGGCGACCAAAACGCACGGCGGCGCGCGCGGGAGGGGCGCGGGTTTCACCCACAGTGGGTTTGCGGGGGCGGGGCTGGGCGCGTTCGACGCGGCTCGACGTCGCGCGTCCAACGGCGGTGGTCGGAGGGGCTGAAACGGCCGGAGACGACCGCTACGAGCTCGCCGGCGGCGAGGTGCTACGGGTGCCCGACGGAAGCTACGCTAGAGCGCGCGAACGGCCGAACTAACTACCTAGGCGGGTGCGGCACGGTGCGGTCGGGCTAGCGGGCCTACGCCCGTGACCATTTGGTCACCGGAGACACGCCGGCGGCGAGCTCCGCGGCGTGGCGTTCGGGCGCGCGTGGGAAAGCAGCTACGGAGCGCGAGCGAGCTAACAGAGAGGGGGAGGAGAAGGAGAGGCTCACTGCGTGGCTGTCGGGAGTGGTAGTGAGCTCGGGGAGGGCGCGGGGTAGCCGGAATCGGCGACGAACGACGGCGGCCGTAGGTTGAAGACGAGCTCGGGGAGGCCGGTGCAGTGGCGCTTGGCTCGTTCCCGATGGCGTAGTCGGCGTAGTCGACGGCGGGGAGTCGTTCGGGCACGTCGACGGGGCGATCGGGGCACGGTGGCCGCGGGAGCTACGGTGAACGGCGGCGAGCACGCGCGGGCAGAGGGGATCGAAGGGGAGAGGGAGGGGGATCTGGCGGGGGAGAAGGCGCAGAGGCCGAGGGAGAGCGGGGGCGAGTGGGAGAGAGGCCCGAGGAGGCGGGGGAGCTGGCGCCCTTATCCTCCCCGTCGCCCGCGAGGGGGTGCGGCGGGGACGGCCACTGTTCCGCCCCCGGTCGGGGGAACAGGGAAGGGGCGAGGGGGAGAGTGGGCTGGGCCAGGGTCGGGGGTCGCGGCCCAGTTTGGGCCGGGGGTCAGTGGGGGGCAGAAGGCCTAGTTTGGGTCACGGGTCCAGTGAGGGGGGAAGGGCCTTTTCCTTTTTTTCCTTTTCTCTGTCTGTGTTCTGTTTTCTGTTTTCTTTTTATTTGTTTATTTTCTTTTCTGTTTTAATTCATTTAAAAGTATTTAGGTATTTTATAAAAATGTGTTTTCTCCACCATAATTACCAGTGTATTATTTGGCACCCACTGAACATTTTAGTTTAAATTTTTGAAAACTTTTATTTTCCACTTTAATTATATTTGAAGTTTGAACTAGGAGTTTGAAAGGAAGGTGATTCAAATGTGATCAAGCCCTGCTTAGCAACATGATTAGCTTAATCACAGGGGGTTACTGTAGCATGATTCTCAGGGTGTTACAGCAAGATGGCATGATGTAGAGGGATAAACTTATGCAATATGATACAAACCCCATCTTGTTATCCTCGATGGCAACAATACAATACGTGCCTTGCTGCCCCTACTGTCACTGGGAAAGGACACCACAAGATTAAACCCAAAGCTAAGCACTTCTCCCATTGCAAGAAAGATCAATCTAGTAGGCCAAACCAAACTGATAATTTGAAGAGACTTGCAAAGATAACCAATCATACATAAAAGAATTCAGAAGATTCAAATATTGTTCATAGATAAACTTGATCTCATAAACCCACAATTCATCGGTCTCAACAAACACACCGCAAAAGAAGATTACATCGAATAGATCTCCACAAGAGAGGGGGAGAACATTGTATTGAGATCCAAAAAGAGAGAAGAAGCCATCTAGCTAATAACTATGGACCCGAAGGTCTGAGGTAAACTACTCACACTTCATCGAAGAGGCTATGGTGTTGATGTAGAAGCCCTCCGTGATTGATGCCCGCTCCAGTGGAGCTCCCGAACAGGCCCCAAGATGGGATCTCACGGGTACAGAAGGTTGCGGCGGTGGAATTAGGTTTTTGGCTCCGTATCTGGTAGTTTGGGGGTACGTAGGTATATATAGGAGGAAGGAGTACGTCGGTGGAGCAACATGGGGCCCACGAGGGTGGAGGGCGTGCCCAGGGGGGTAGGCGCCCCCCTACCTCGTGGCTTCCTGGTAGCTTTCTTGACGTAGGGTCCAAGTCCTCTGGATCACGTTCATTTCGAAAATCACATTGCCAAAGGTTTCGTTCCGTTTGGACTCCGTTTGATATTCTTTTTCTGCAAAACTCTGAAATAGGCAAAAGGCAGCAATTCTGGGCTGGGCCTCCGGTTAATAGGTTAGTCCCAAAAATAATACAAAAGTGCATAATAAAGCCCAATAATTTCCAAAACAGAAGATAATATAGCATGGAGCAATCAAAAATTATAGATACGTTGGAGACGTATCAAGCATCCCAAGCTTAATTCCTGCTCGTCCTCGAGTAGGTAAATGATAAAAACATAATTTTTGATGTGGAATGCTACTTGGCATAATTTCAATGTAATTCTTCTTAATTGTGGTATGAATATTCAGATCCGAAAGATTCAAGATAAAAGTTCAATATTGACATAAAAATAATAACACTTCAAGCATACTAACTAAGCAATTATGTCCTCTCAAAATAACATGGCCAAAGAAAGTTCATCCCTACAAAATCATATAGTTTAGTCATGCTCCATTTTCGTCACACAAGAATGCTCTCATCATGCACAACCCCGATGACAAGCCAAGCAATTGTTTCATACTTTAGTAATCTTAAACTTTTTCAACCTTCACGCAATACATGAGCGTGAGCCATGGATATAGCACTATGGGTGGAATAGAATATGATGATGGGGGTTATCTGGAGAAGACAAAAAGGGAGAAAGTCTCACATCAACGAGGCTAATCAATGAGCTATGGAGATGCCCATCGATTGATGTTAATGCAAGGAGTAGGGATTGCCATGCAACAGATGCACTAGAGCTATAAATATATGAAAGCTCAATCAAAAGAAACTAAGTGGGTGTGCATCCAACTTGCTTGCTCACGAAGACCTAGGGCACTTGAGGAGGCCCATTGTTGGAATATACAAGCCAAGTTCTATAATGAAAAATTCCCACTATTTTATGAAAGTGACAAAACAAGAGACTCTCTATTATGAAGATCATGGTGCTACTTTGAAGCACAAGTGTGATAAAAGGATAGTAACATTGTCCCTTCTCTCTTTTTCTCTCATTTTTTTGGGCCTTCTCTTTTTTATGGCCTTTCTCTCTCTTTTTTTATTCCTCACTTGGGACAATGCTCTAGAAAATGATGATCATCACACTTCTATTTATTTACAACTCAATGATTACAACTCGATACTAGAACAAAGTATGACTCTATATGAATGACTCCGGCGGTGTACCGGGATATGGAATGAACCAAGAGTGACATGTATGAAAGAATTATGAACGGTGGCTTTGCCACTATGTCAACTACATGATCATGCAAAGCAATATGACAATGATGAACGTGTCATGATAAACGGAACAGTGGAAAGTTGCATGGCAATATATCTCGGAATGGCTATGGAAATGCCATAATAGGTAGGTATGGTGGCTGTTTTGAGGAAGATATAAGGAGGTTTATGTGTGAAAGAGCGTATCATATCACGGGGTTTGGATGCACCGGCGAATTTTGCACCAACTCTCAATGTGAGAAAGGGCAATGCACGGTACCGAAGAGGCTAGCAATGGTGGAAAGGTGAGAGTGCGTATAATCCATGGACTCAACATTAGTCATAAAGAACTCACATACTTATTGCAAAAATCTACAAGTCATCAAAAACAAGCACTACGCGCATGCTGCTAGGGGGATAGATTTGTAGGAAAAGACCATCGCTCGTCCCCGACCGCCACTCATAGGGAGGACAATCAAAGAACACCTCATGTTTCAAATTTGTTACATAACGTTTACCATACGTGCATGCTACGGGACTTGCAAACTTCAACACAAGTATTTCTCAAATTCACAACTACTCAACTAGCACAACTTTAATATCACTACCTCCATGTCTCAAAACAATCATCAAGCATCAAACTTCTCTTAGTATTCAACACACTCATAAGAAAGTTTTTACTATTCTTGAATACCTAGCATATTAGGATTTTTTTAGGCAAATTACCATGCTATTTAAGACTCTCAAAATAATCTAAGTGAAGCATGAGAGATCAATAGTTTCTATAAAACAAATCCACCACCGTGCTCTAAAAGATATAAGTGAAGTACTAGAGCAAAAACTATATAACTCAAAAGATATAAGTGAAGCACATAGAGTATTCTAATAATTTCCGAATCATGTGTGTCTCTCTCAAAAGGTGTGTACAGCAAATATGATTGTGGTAAACTAAAAAGCAAAGACTCAAATCATACAAGACGCTCCAAGCAAAACACATATCATGTGGTGATTAAAAATACAGCTCCAAGTAAAGTTACCGATGGAAGTAGACGAAAGAGTGGATGCCTTCCGGGGCATCCCCAAGCTTTGGCTTTTAGGTGTCCTTATATTATCTTGGGGGTGCCATGGGCATCCCCAAGCTTAGGCTCTTGCCACTCCTTGTTCCATAATCCATCAAATCTTTCACCCAAAACTTGAAAACTTCACAACACAAAACTCAGCAGAAAATCTCGTGAGCTCCGTTAGCGAAAGAAAACAAAAGACCACTTCAAGGTACTGTAATGAACTCATTCTTTATTTATATTGGTGTTAAACCTACTGTATTACAACTTCTCTATGGTTTATAAACTATTTTACTAGCCATAGATTCATCAAAATAAGCAAACAACACACGAAAAACAGAATCTGTCAAAAACAGAACAGTCTGTAGTAATCTGTAACTAACGCAAACTTCTGTAACTCCAAAAAATCAGCCAAAATAGGAAGACCTAGAAAATTTGTTTATTTATCAGCAGAAATTGGAATCAATATTTTGTCACGTTCTGGTGATTTTTAACAATTATTTTCGTGAACAGAAAGTTTCTGGAATTTTCTGCAAGATCAAATAACTATCATCCAAGAAGATCCTATAGGTTTAACTTGGCACAAACACTAATTAAAACATAAAAAGACATCTAACCAGAGGCTAGATCAAAGATTTATTGCTAAACAGCAAGGATACATATTGGGTTGTCTCCCAACAAGCGCTTTTCTTTAAAGCCTTTTAGCTAGGCATTGATAATTTTAATGATGCTCACAAGAAAGACAAGAATTGAAGCGCAAAAAAGAGCATCATAAAACACATGACAAACACATCTAAGTCTAACATACTTCCTATGCATAGGCATTTTATAAGCAAACAAATTATCATAGCAAGGAAAAATTAGCATATGGAAGGAAGAACAAAGAGACGATAGCAATCTCAACATGACGAGAGGTAATTTAGTCAGATAAAAATTTCTACAACCATATTTTCCTCTCTCATAATAATTACATGTAGGATCATAGGCAAATTCAACAAAGTAGCTATCACATAACATATTCTCAACACGATCCACATGCATGCGAAGTTGACATTCTTCCAAAATAGTGGGATTATCATTAACTAAAGTCATGACCTCTCCAGACCCACTTTAATCAAAAATATCATAAGATTGAACATACTCCAAATATGTGGGATCTAAAGTTGACACTCTTCGAAACCCACTTTCAATATTATTGCAAACACTATTATCAATCTCATATTCATCATGGGGCTTGAATAAATTTTCAAGATCATGAGAAGAATCACCCCAATCATGATCATTGCAACAAGTAGTAGACATAGCAAAACTAGCATCCCCAAGCTTAGGGTTTTGCATAATATTAGCACAATTGACATTAAGATAATTTATAATAGCATCATTGCAATCATGATTTTTATTCAAGGAGCTATCATGAATCACTTCATAAGTTTGTTCTTTCAACACTTCATCACAATTTTCAGATTCACGAATTTCAAGCAAAACCTCATAAAGATAATCTGGTGCACAAAACTCACTAGCAATTGGTTCATCATAATTGGATCTCTTAAAAATATTAGCAAGAGGATGAGGATCCATAACAATAGATTTTCAGCAAGCGAAGATGCAAGCATATAGAAGGCACATGGCAACACAAGCAAACAAAAGATCTAACGAGAAAAAGGCAAACGGAAAAGAGGGGCGAATAAAATGGCAAAGGTGAAGTGGGGGAGAGGAAAACGAGAGGCAAATCGCATATAACGTAATGCGAGAGATAAGGGTTTGTGATGGGTACTTGGTATGTTGACTTTTGCGTAGACCTCCCCGGCAATGGCGCCAGAAATGGCTCGTTGTCGGGAGTCCAAATCTTGACTTAACCTTGCATAAGCTTCCCCGGCAACGGCGCCAGAAATCCTTCTTGCTACCTCTTGAGCACTGCGTTGGTTTTACCTTGAAGAGGAAAGGGTGATGCAGCAAAGTAGCGTAAGTATTTCCCTCAGTTTTTGAGAACCAAGGTATCAATCCAGTAGGAGGCTACACACGAGTCCCTCGCACCTACACAAACAAATAAATCCTCGCAACCAACGCGATAAGGGGTTGTCAATCCCTACACGGTCACTGATAGATATGACAAGAAAATATTTTTGTTATTTTTGTGATAAAAATGCAATGTAAAATAAAAGGCAACGGAAATAGCTAAGTGTTGGAAGATTAATATGATGGAAAATAGACCCGGGGGCCATAGGTTTCACTAGTGGCTTCTCTCGAGAGCATAAGTATTTATGGTGCGTGAACAAATTACTGTTGAGCAATTGACAGAATTGAGCATAGTTATGAGAATATCTAGGCATGATCATGTATATAGGCATCACGTCCGAAACAAGTAGACCGACTTCTGCCTGCATCTACTACTATTACTCCACACATCGACCGCAATCCAGCATGCATCTAGAGTATTAAGTTCATAACAACAGAGTAACGCTTTAAGCAAGATGACATGATGTAGAGGGATAAACTCATGCAATATGATATAAACCCCATCTTGTTATCCACGATGGCAACAATACAATACGTGCCTTGCTGCCCCTACTGTCACTGGGAAAGGACACCGCAAGATTGAACCCAAAGCTAAGCACTTCTCCCATTGCAAGAAAGATCAATCTAGTAGGCCAAACCAAACTGATAATTCAAAGAGACTTGCAAAGATAACCAATCATACATAAAAGAATTCAGCAGATTCAAATATTGTTCATAGATAAACTTGATCATAAACCCACAATTCATCGGTCTCAACAAACACACCGCAAAAGAAGATTACATCGAATAGATCTCCACAAGAGAGGGGGAGAACATTGTATTGAGATCCAAAAAGAGAGAAGAAGCCATCTAGCTAATAACTATGGACCCGAAGGTCTGAGGTAAACTACTCACACTTCATCGGAGAGGCTATGGTGTTGATGTAGAAGCCCTCCGTGATCGATGCCCCCTCCGGCGGAGCTCCGGAACAGGCCCCAAGATGGGATCTCACGGGTACAAAAGGTTGCGGCGGTGGAATTAGGTATTTGGCTCCGTTTCTGGTAGTTTGGGGGTACGTAGGTATATATAGGAGGAAGGAGTACGTCGGTGGAGCAACATTGGGCCCACGAGGGTGGAGGGCGCGCCCAGGGGGTAGGCGCGCCCCCTACCTCGTGGCTTCCTGGTAGCTTTCTTGACGTAGGGTCCAAGTCCTCGGGATCACGTTCGTTCTGAAAATCACGTTCCCGAAGGTTTCATTCCGTTTGGACTCCGTTTGATATTCTTTTTCTGCAAAACTCTGAAATAGGCAAAAAACAGCAATTCTGGGTTGGGCCTCCGGTTAATAGGTTAGTCCCAAAAATAATATAAAAGTGTATAATAAAGCCCAATAATGTCCAAAATAGAAGATAATATAGCATGGAGCAATCAAAAATTATAGATACGTTGGAGACGTATCAGGGCGTGCCTGGGCAGGCGCGCCCAGGTGGGTTGTGCCCACCTCGGTGGCCTCCCGCACCGCCTCTTTGCTCTATAAATACCCGAATATTCTAGAAACCCTAGGGGATTCGACGAAAATAAATTCCAGCTGCCGCAAGTTCCAGAGCCACCAGATCCAATCTGACACCATCACGGAGGGGTTCATCATCCTCATTGGTGTCTGTCAGATGATGTGTGATTAGTTCATTGTAGACCTGCGGTCTATAGTTAGTAGCTAGATGGATTCCTCTCTCTCTTTTGATTCTCAATAGAATGGTCTCTTGGAGATCTATTTGATGTAACTCTTTTTGCGGTGTGTTTGTTGGGATCCGATGAACTTTGAGTTTATGATCAGATCTATGTTTCTATCCATGGAAGTTATTTGAGTCTTTTGATCTCTTATATGCATGATTACTTATAGCCTCGTATTTCTTCTCCGATATTTGGGTTTTGTTTGGCTAACTTGATCTATTTATCTTGCAATGGGAAGAGGTGCTTTGTGATGGGTTCGATCTTACGGTGCTTGATCCCAGTGACAGAAGGGGAACCGACATGTATGTATCGTTGCTATTAAGGATAACAAGATGGGGTCTATTTCTACATACATAGATCTTGTCTACATCATGTCATCGTTCTTATTGCAGTACTCCATTTCTCCATGAACTTAATACACTAGATGCATGCTGGATAGCGGTCGATGTGTGGAGTAATAGTAGTAGATGCAGGTAGGAGTCGGTGTACTAATCTTGGACGTGATGCCTATATAGTGATCATTGCCTGGATATCGTCATGATTATTTGAAGTTCTATCAATTGCCCAACAGTAATTTGTTTACCCGCCGTATGCTATTTTTGTCGAGAGAAGCCACTAGTGAAATCTACGCCCCCGGGTCTCTTCTTTATTATATTTGCCTTCGCGATCTATTTTTATTTGCTTTTATTTTCATATCTATTAATCCAAAAATACAAAAATACCTTGCTGCAATTTTTATTTATTTATTTTATCTCGCGTCCCCACGAGATCTATTTATCCAATCTACTACAATTTTACCTATCTTTTTACCCGTGAGGGATTGACAACCCTCTCTTATGTCGGGTTGCAAGTATTTGTTCTTTGTGTGCAGGAGCTGTTTACGTGGTGTTGCGTGGTTCTCCTACTGGTTCGATAACCTTGGTCTCATCACTGAGGGAAATACATACCGTTGTTGTGCTGCATCATCCCTTCCTATTTGGGTAAATACCGACGTAGTTCAAGCAAACATCAATGCTCACCATCGGGAGTGAGTAATTCATATTGTTAGGGCTTGATCCCTTCTGTCCTCTATGTTCCGAGATTGATGTTGCTATGACTTTTCTATGCTTAATGCTTGTCACTAGGCCCGAGTGCCATGATTTCAGATCTAAACTTATTATGTTTTTATGGATATATTTGAGTTCTTGATCCTATCTGCAAATTATATGCACCTGTTATTGTTCTGAACTATAGACCCCCAAGGTGACAATAATTGGGATACTCACCGGGAATGCCTGTAATTTGAGGAGTTGATGTATTCACTATTTGTTAACGCTTTGTTACGGTCCCCTATTAAAAAGAGCGCCTTAATTACCCTTAGTTTCCATGAGGACCCCGCTGCCCTGGGAGGGTAGGACAAATGATGACATGCAAGTTCTGATCGCAAGCACGTATGACTATATATATGGAATACATGCCTACATATGATTGATGAATTTGAGCTATTGTCTATCGCTCTAGGTTGTGACTATTACATAATGAATTTCATACAAATATCCATCGCTAATCCATGCCTGCGCTTTCATAATATTATCTTTGCTCAAGTTACTATTACTGAGGCTATTCCAATTGCTATAAAACAGCTACTATTGTTACTGTTACTATTGATACTACTATTTCCACTACTATCAAATTATTGTGCTACTAATAAATTGCTGCAAGGAAGTGACTTCTTAGGTGTGGTTGAATTGACAACTCAACTGCTAAGGCTTATAAATATTCTTTGGCTCCGCTTGTGTCGAATTAATACATTTCGATGAAATACTACCCCCAAAGACTGTGATCCCCTATACTTATGGGTCATCAAAGATAACCATCCATGCCTCTTTGGAAGATCTTGTAGGAACATTCTTTCATGTTGTAGGTCATAACTTGAGTTTCAACGTGATTCACAACACATTCATCAGAGTTGTTGATATAATTTTGATATTTAAAGTAAGTTTTGTATGCTATTGGGGAGCTGTGAGTAGACATGATCAAGGCCACTATTTGTCGAATTGCTACGAAGATATGCACAAGCTAGATGGCGTCCATATTTCAAGGTGAGAGCTACTAATTGTTAGTTCATGCAATGACATACTTGTATTATTGTGAGCCATAACACAATTGTACTAGTGCAATAGATGGTACTCGTGTGTTTGCTAGAGTGCTGAAGCTTTACTAGGAGAAAGCCTACTAGTAGTGCTTGAAATACATATAGCAGTAGCGCTGGGTCCAATGCTACTGCTAACGCGCTACAGCTAAGTTGTAGCAGTAGCGCTGCCTGGACCAGCGCTACTAGTAAGTATGGTTAGCAGTAGCGCTGCCTGGACCAACGCTACTGCTAACTATCTGTAGCGTTGCAAATAAGCCAGCGCTACTGCTTATCTTTTTTTGACGTAAGCTGCTGAGACGTTGTATCATCCATGCACCTCGTGCATCCGTAGTATCCGCGGCACACCTAGCCTGAGGTGTACCCGTAACCGAGATAGTCGTGCACCGTCGTCATCAGCGCGGCTCTCACATAGAAATACTCTCCTTTGTTGGCGCCCCATGTCCATGCCGGTGGTTTCCATAACATGTCTAGCTCCTCTTTCAGAAGCCCCATATACGGGTTCATATTATTTTCCGGTTGTTTCGGCCCTTGAATCAGCATGCTCGTGTGTATGTACTTTGTCTTCATGCACTTCCATAGGGGGAGGTTGTACATCTATACAAAGACGGGCCATGTGATGTAGTTGGTGTTCTGGTTCCAAACGGATTCATGCCATCGGTACTTGCACCAAGCATGATGTTCCTTGGATCTTCTGCAGCAAATCCATATATGGCGTTGAATGCTCGCCAGTGGCTAGCATCTGTGAGGTGTCTCGGCTTCGGATCATCGCCATCGTCGGGCTTCTTCCTCTCCTCATGCCAGTGCATGAGCTTTGCTTCCTTAGGATCTACGAAATACCGCTGCAGATGGGGAGTGATCGGAAAGTACCATACAACTTTCTGAGGAGCTTTCTTTCCTGCCTTCTTGTATCGAGAAGCATTGCCCACTGGACAGCTGGTTTTTTCTACGTGCGCCCCCCAATAAATGATGCAATCGTTGATGCATGCGTGGTACCTAATGTGCAGCAAATCAAAAGGGAAAACGATTTTCTTGGCCTCCTCGACACTAGTAGGACACAGGTTCCCCGCGGGAAGAACTTTATTATATAGATACTTCGAATGCTCATCAAGGCTTTTGTTTGTCCATTTGGTTTGGCCTTTGTCTTTAGAAGTTCGAGCATGAAACTCAAGCAGGTCACCTCGGGATCGCAACCGTCATACAAAGGAGTCTTCGAGTCTACTTCAAGTTGCGTAAGCTTGGCCTCCTCTCTAGAAGCAGCTCTCTCAGTAGTCGTACTCTTGCGAAGGAGGTCTCGGACATGAGGGTCCTGCACGACTGCACTTAGTACCGTCGAAGACTGCAGCGTGATCGCCGCCTCTTCTCCGCCATGTCCGGACTCTTCTTCGCTGTGTCCGGAATATTCTCCGCTACCGTCATGTCCAGACTCTTCCCCGCCACCATGTCCGGCGCCATCGTCTTCGGGTCGATCGGTCATCTCTTCGTCTAGCCCCATGTCGTTATTCCCTACCATGTGGATGTCCTCATCATCATCTTCACTTATCCACCGAGTATAGCCATCCATGAAACCATTCATCAGCAGGTGCGCCTTCAAACTGCCATGATCAAAAGGTTCCAAAAGGAATCCCTCTTTGCATCTTGTACACGGACATCTAATCCTAGTCCGATTATTTGCATACATGTCCATCACCACGGATTGCAAGTGTCGCTCCACCTTCCATTCACTCACCTTCATGACCGACTGCACGGTAACAAGCAAAAGGGTTATAAACAAAATGCATGCATGCATCAAAGTGATATAAAAATTTGGCATGACCTTGTCTAAAAATAGGACATATCGAGTATGCTCGAAATTCACCGAAACAGAAATAAATCGACATTTCGGCAAAACATAAGCAACTCGGGGCGCATGTCACTCACGCAAATCTCTCCATATCCCAAACACACATATTCCCATTCTTGAAACGCACAACTTTTTACTCACCTATCTCCCGAGAGAGACTGGCACGGTTAGATGAGAGGCCTTAATTTCGCTACCTATGGCTAAATAGCTAGCTAGATCTAGTTGTTGGGAAGGAGAGATGACTCTAGCTAACTAATTGAGAGGGAGAGAGATGAGCTAGCTAGATCTATATCTATGGAATGGAGGGAGAGCCAAATAAATGAGGTAGCTAGATAGAGATGAGAAGGCCATTTATGGAGGAGAGTTATGGTGGAGGGGGGCATTAATGGGGAGAGAAGAGAGGTAGGAGGAAGAGAGAAGAAGGGCAACAATGGTGGAGAACTAACTTAGAGAGGGGAGAGAGGGCAAATAGGGGGAGAGAGGGCAAAGGGGGGAGGAGGGGGAGGGGGTGAAAAGGTGGCACCAGCCGCAACTAGCAGTAGCGCTGTTTCCCAGAAAGCGCTGCTGCTATGGTACTTAGTAGTAGCGCTTTCCAGGAAAAGCGCTACTATTAAGTGGGGCCCATTAGCAGTAGCGGTGCTGTCAAATAAAGCGCTACTGCTAAAATCTTAGTAGTAGCGATGTATTCTGGACAGCGCTGCTACTACAACTAGCGTCAGTGGGAGCGTTGGGTCCCACTTAGTAGTAGCGCTTTTTCTGTTTTCAGCGCTACTGCTAAAGCATTACTTGTAGCGCTGCCCCAGACCAGCGCTACTGCTAATTAGCAGCAGTGCTTGCTTTTTTTCAGCGCTACTACTGATGTCCTACCTATAAGCATTTCCCTAGTAGCGAAGTCATAGGCTGCAACATACATGGATAGAATGTAGTAATGTGGTTGCTGCTATTTATTTTGCTCTCGAATTCACATATGTGTTAGTTGGTTGGGAAGGATCATCCCATGATGCTAACATTCTTTCTTACAATATGGCTTGACCTGATGGATTCAAAATCCATTATGGCAATTTCTACCTAGCTAGGAGGTGTTAGATATGAATGTTGACATGGGGTTCTTCCAGCCTTCAAGAAAAACAGGTGGCATCTCAATGATTTCTCTAGTAGGAACTATCCTAATATTGTTGCTAAACTGTTCAATCTCAAACACTCTAGACTTAGAGTTATGATTGAGAGGGCATTTGGTGCTTTCAAGAATAAATTTAAAATCCTTGATCAAAAGAAGAAGAGAAGTAGAGGAGGAGGACGAACTTCCCCCTTAAACACCACTGATAAACCTTCCCCCATGAGCCATATGACTATTAATTTGGTACTGCCATTTGTTACTAGTTAGAGCGAATTTTCATTTTTTACTAGCTAGGACTGAAACAATGTTAATTTTGTACTCCCTATGTTGTGTCCTTTGTGGTAAGGTCATCTCTAGTGAGAAGGAGTGACTACAATATTAGACTAGAACAACGAAACACCAGGTAGTTGCATCTTCATAGTCATAACCCTCAAGTGCTGCCAACCAAACACCATGTATCAAACGATCTCATGATGCAATGAGGGCAGCCAATCGAAATGCAAAACATGGTTTAGAGGTTGTACTTTCTCAACCATGTTCTATTGGGCCACATATGCAAGGGGGACAACAAAGAACCAATCATGCCCATGCCGGCCGTAATCAGACTATGTAGCGGGCTGGATCGATGGTCGTGCTAGAAGTATGAACTGATTGAAGTGGCTAGGTGCATTGCTCTCTCCATAGCACGAGGTTGATGCACCGCACGATGCTCTCTTGTTAGAGTTGTTGGGTATTCCCCAAGTGTAAGGGAAATTTAACCTAGCAATGAGTGTTTCCCTTGATTGAGAACCAAGTTTTATTGAACCAGTAGGAATTTCTTCTACAAAACTAATTCTCGGTACCTGCACACCAAACATAAACAATCTTGTTCCCATCTCTTCAAGAAGATTGTCAAGCTTCTTGTCCTGATAGTTACAAGGATAAATTGTATGGTATGGTAGGAATTGATAAATAGATAAAGTAATCAAAATGGAATAGTGAAGAAAGTAAGTTGTAATGGTGTATGCAATTAAAGGAAAATAGACCCAAGTCCATAGTTTCACTAGAGGATCGCTCCAAGCAAGACAAATATGTTGTGGTGAACAAATTGAAGTTGGTTAGTGATTAAATTGCAATATTTATATTTACTTGATGACTGCGCAAATTAGCGTAAAGACCAACTGAGGCCGAAAGTTAAGTGAACTATTTGAAGGATTTTTTCCTCAAATTTCTGCAAATGATTACTCATACTACGTTCTTATTTGCCTTGACGATGATCATTACCATGTCTTTCCATGTCAATTTACTTTTGATGACACGAGACTCCATTCGTGATGGAGTTTTTTTCCCGCAATCATCTGCAGATGCAGAAAAACCAACTACAAAAAAACAAGGCAAGCGGATGTATCTACCCTGTTTACGCCCGCCTCTGGCCCACAAGGGCAACCTCACAGCCGGGTCAATAGAACGGCTGACACAATCCCCTCCAGTAGATGGCATGAAACGTTGAAACCTCCTACCCAGAATAGAAGAGACGACTCAAGACCATCATCATTCCCATTTAAGTCTACATCGGCATTCCCTTTCGAGTGGCCACCCGTTGTGCCATTCAATGCTCTCCACCATTATTTATGCTTGATAAATATGTATTTTTGTAGCGTAGACACACTGCATTCATTTACAAAGGTTAAGATGAATAGCCCGAAACATAGCTAGCTTTGTGTTAGAGTTTAATGCTAATAACATTTGATAGTCTAAATTCATAGAGCAAGGTTGTAAGATGAAATATATTTTCTCTTTAGGAAAAGATTCACATCATTAATTCTCTTTTAGACTTATCATGATTTTGTAGGGCACATAGTAACATATATGGATGATTAATAATATTATTTCGATTCAACATTTATAGTAATCTTTATTGTTATTGTTAGGACTAATTATATAACTAATGGAGTAGATTATTTAACTTATGTGGTAACATGGATGAACCTGACGGCTTTATTCTCTCTTGTTTTTATATATAATAGATGGATCATAAAAAAACACATTGCCCGTCTAGCTCAGCTGGTAGAGCCGAGGCTCGTAGGACATGATTGGTTTGCTTCCTGGGCAAACCTTACATGGCCTTAACCTTGTGGTCTTGGGTTCGAGCCCCAAGGCGGGCAATTTTTTTGGTGTTTATACATATTTCCTTTGCTTTCTTGATTTATACCATTTTAGACCAACTGATTTAGGTGGATGCGAGAACTAGAGTTATGTATTTGTAGAAACATTATGAACTCCATTTGGAAGTTATCTAGATGACTCAAATGTGTATTGGTGTGACATGGACTATGGAGAGTAGGAAGTCGATGCTAGAAGAACTAGGTGGTGGTTTTGTTTTATTATTTTTAGCGTTGTAGTTGTTTTCTATGCTTTGTGTTTAGGTCATCTGTTTAGATCGGTCGATTTAAGTAGATGCGGAAATTGTGTGGAGTTCTCTATTATATACAAAATTGTGAACCCCATATTTTTACACTAAGTAGATGACAACGATATTTCACAGGCATGAATACTAGGGAAAATGTAAGTTGTAATGAATCGCAAGGTATAAGCTCATTATCCCAAAACCATATATAAGGCGCGCTTGACTTCCATTGTATGTGCCCATTGAACAAGAATGATGGTTCCTTGAGTTTCAAGCATCCTCTACGCATGGTTTCTTTGTGCTAAATACTACCCTTAGGGCATAAACCTTTAGGAGGTGATTAGGACATCATTACTACAGTTACACCCCAAGCCACGTGACCACGCCAAACCATGTTCCAGAACACAAGGGCCAATGACTAGGCTCGCACCCGACAGCTCAAATATCATATAATTTAGTTTCTAAGAATTCTTCCAAGTGCTTATGATAATATGATCACTGATGTCTACTATGCAACCTTCTTCTTGTAGACGTTGTTGGGCCTCCAAGTGCGGAGGTTTATAGGACAGTAGCAAATTTCCCTCAAGTGGATGACCTAAGGTTTATCAATCCGTGGGAGGCGTAATTTGAAGATGGTCTCTCTCAAACAACCCTGCAACCAAATAACAAAGAGTCTCTTGTGTCCCCAACACACCCAATACAATGGTAAATTGTATAGGTGCACTAGTTCGGCGAAGAGATGGTGATACAAGTGCAATATGGATGGTAGATATAGGTTTTTGTAATCTGAAAATATAAAAACAGCAAGGTAACTAATGATAAAAGTGAGCACAAACGGTATTGCAATGCTTCAAAACAAGGCCTAGGGTTCATACTTTCACTAATGCAAGTTCTCTCAACAATAATAACATAATTAGATCATATAACTATCCCTCAACATGCATCAAAGAGTCACTCCAAAGTCACTAATAGCGGAGAACAAACAAGATTCTTGTAGGGTACAAAACCACCTCAAAGTTATCCTTTCTGATCGATCTATTCAAGAATCCGTAGTAAAATGACATGAAGCTATTCTTTCCGTTCGATCTATCATAGAGTTCATACTAGAATAACACCTTAAGACACAAATCAACCAAAACCCTAATGTCACCTAGATACTCCTATGTCACCTCAAGTATCCGTGGGTATGTATGCATCACACAATCTCATATTCATCTATTCAAACCAACACATAGAACTTCAAAGAGTGCCCCAAAGTTTCCACCGGAGAGTCAAGACAAAAACGTGTGCCAACCCCTATGCATAGATTCACAATGTTACGGAACCCGCAAGTTGATCACCAAAACATACATCAAGTAGATCACGTGATATCCCATTGTCACCACAGATAAGCACATGCAAGACATACATCAAGTGTTCCCAAATCCTTAAAGACTCAATCCGATAAGATAACTTCAAAGGGAAAACTCAATCCATTACAAGAGAGTAGAGGGGGAGAAACATCATAAGATCCAACTATAATAGCAAAGCTCGCGATACATCAAGATCGTACCACCTCAAGAACACGAGAGAGAGAGAGATCAAACACATAGCTACTGGTACATACCCTCAGCCCCAAGGGTGAACTACTCCCTTCTCGTCATGGAGAGCGCCGGGATGATGAAGATGGCCACCGGTGAGGGATTCCCCCTCCGGCAGGGTGCCGGAACAGGGTCCCGATTGGTTTTTGGTGGCTACAGAGGCTTGCAGCGGCGGAACTCCTGATCTAGGTTTCTTTCTGGAATTTTGGGGTTATATAAGAGGTGTTGGAGTCAGGAACAAGTCAGGGGGTCCCCGAGGCGGCCACGAGGCAGGGGGGCGCGCCCAGGGGGGTAGGGCGCTCCCCCCACCCTCGTGGTGGCCTCGGGACTCTTCTGGCCCATCTCCGGTACTCCGTGGGCTTCTTCTGGTCCAAAACTAATCTCCGTCAAGTTTCAGGTCAATTGGACTCCGTTTGGTTTTCCTTTTCTGCGATACTCAAAAACAAGGAAAAAACAGAAACTGGCACTGGGCTCTGGGTTAATAGCTTAGTCCCAAAAATCATATAAAATAGCATATAAATGCATATAAAACATCCTAGATGGATAATATAATAGCATGGAACAATCAAAAATTATAGATACGTTGGAGACGTATCAGCATCCCCAAGCTTAATTCCTGCTCGTCCTCGAGTAGGTAAATGATAAAAACAGAATTTCTGATGTGGAATGCTACCTAACATATTTATCAATGTAATCTTCTTTATTGTGGCAAGAATATTCAGATCCATAAGATTCAAAACAAAAGTTTAATATTGACATGAAAACAATAATACTTCAAGCATACTAACAAAGCAATCGTGTCTTCTCAAAATAACATGGCCAAAGAAAGCTATCCCTACAAAATCATATAGTCTTGCTATGCTCTATCTTCATCACACAAAATATTTAAATCATGCACAACCACGATGACAAGCCAAGCAATTGTTTCATACTTTTGATGTTCTCAAACTTTTTCAATCTTCACGCAATACATGAGCATGAGCCATGGACATAGCACTATAGGTGGAATAGAATGGTGGTTGTGGAGAAGACAAAAAGGAGAAGATAGTCTCACATCAACTAGGCGTATCAACGGGCTATGCAGATGCCCATCAATAGATATCAATGTGAGTAAGTAGGGATTGCCATGCAACGGATGCACTAGAGCTATAAGTGTATGAAAGCTCAAAAAGAAACTAAGTGGGTGTGCATCCAACTTGCTTGCTCACGAAGACCTAGGGCAATTTGAGGAAGCCCATCATTGGAATATGCAAGCCAAGTTCTATAATGAAAAATTCCCACTAGTATATGAAAGTGACAACATAGGAGACTCTCTATCATGAAGATCATGGTGCTACTTTGAAGCACAAGTGTGGTAAAAGGATAGTAGCATTGTCCCTTCTCTCTTTTTCTCTCATTTTTTCTATTTTTTTATTTTTTGTTTGGGCCTTTTTCTCTTCTTTTTTTATGGCCTCTTTTTTCTTCTTTTTTTCCTTTTCGTCCGGAGTCTCATCCTGACTCGTGGGGGAATCATAGTCTCCATCATCCTTTCCTCACTTGGGACAATGCTCTAATAATGATGATCATCACACTTTTATTTACTTACAACTCAAGAATTACAACTCAATACTTAGAACAAAATATGACTCTATATGAATTCCTCCGGCGGTGTACCGGGATATGCAATGAATGAAGTGGGACATGTATGAATGATGAATGCTGGCCTTGCCACAAATTCAATGTCAACTACATCATCATGCAAAGCAATATGACAATGATGAAGCGTGTCATAATAAACAGAACGGTGGAAAGTTGCATGGCAATATATCTCGGATTGGCTATGCAAATGCCATAATAGGTAGGTATGGTGGCTGTTTTGAGGAAGGTAATGGTGGGTGTATGGTACCGGCAAAAGTTGTGCGGCACAAGAGAGGCTAGCGATGGTGGAAGGGTGAGAGTGCGTATAATCCATGGACTAAACATTAGTCATAAAGAACTCACATACTTATTGCAAAAATCTATTAGTTATCGAAACGAAGTACTACGCGCATGCTCCTAGGGGGATAGATTGGTAGGAAAATACCATCGCTCGTCCCCGACCACCACTCATAAGGAAGACAATCAATAAATAAATCATGCTCCGACTTCATCACATAACGGTTCACCATACGTGCAAGCTACGGGAATCACAAACTTTAGCACAAGTATCTCTCAAATTCACAACTACTCAACTAGCATGACTCTAATATCACCATCTTCATATCTCAAAACAATCATAAGGAATCAAACTTCTCATAGTATTCAATGCACTTTATATGAAAGTTTTTATTATATCCCTCTTGGATGCCCATCATATTAGGACTAAATTCATAACCAAAGCAAATTACCATGTTGTTTAAGACTCTCAAAATAATATAAGTGAAGCATGAGAGTTCATCTATTTCTTCAAAATAAAACCACTGTCGTGCTCTAAAAGGATATAAGTGAAGCACTAGAGCAAATGACAAACTACTCC
This sequence comes from Triticum aestivum, assembly GCF_018294505.1. Taxonomy (NCBI): domain Eukaryota; kingdom Viridiplantae; phylum Streptophyta; class Magnoliopsida; order Poales; family Poaceae; genus Triticum; species Triticum aestivum. Next base: position 590,803,493 of record NC_057802.1, read on the forward strand.
GAAAGATATAAGTGAAGATCAATGAGTAGTCGAATAATTATGCAACTATGTGAAGACTCTGTAACATTTAAGAATTTCAGATCTTGGTATATTATTCAAACATCAAGCAAAACAAAAGAAAATAAAATGACGCTCCAAGCAAAACACATATCATGTGGTGAATAAAAATATAGCTCCAAGTAAAGTTACCGATGAACGAAGACGAAAGAGGGGATGCCATCCGGGGCATCCCCAAGCTTAGGCTCTTGGTTGTCCTTGAATATTACCTTGGGGTGCCTTGGGCATCCCCAATCTTAGGCTCTTGCCACTCCTTATTCCATAGTCCATCGAATCTTTACCCAAAACTTGAAAACTTCACAACACAAAACTCAACAGAAAACTCGTAAGCTCCGTTAGTATAAGAAAATAAATCACCACTTAGGTACTGTTGTGAACTCATTCTAAATTCATATTGGTGTAATATCTACTGTATTCCAACTTCTCTATGGTTCATACCTGCCGATACTACTCATAGATTCATCAAAATAAGCAAACAACACAATGAAAACAGAATCTGTGAAAAACAGAACAGTCTGTAGTAATCTGTATCATTCGTATAGTTATATAACTCCAAAAATTCTGAAATAAATTTTTAGACCTGAGGAATTTGTCTATTAATAATCTGCAAAAAGAATCAACCTAAAATCACTCTCCAGTAAAAAATGGCAGCTAATCTCGTGAGCGCAAAAGTTTCTGTTTTTTACAGCAAGATCGCAAAGACTTCACCCAAGTCTTCCCAAAGGTTCTACTTGGCACAAACACAAATTAAAACATAAAACCACATCTAAATAGAGGCTATATGAATTATTTATTACTAAACAGGAGCAAGAAAAAAAGAACAAAAGAAAAATTGGGTTGCCTCCCAACAAGCGCTAACGTTTAACGCCCCTAGCTAGGCATGATGGTTTCAATGATGCTCACATAAAAGATAAGAATTGAAACATAAAGAGAGCATCATGAAGAATATGACTGGAAAATTTAAGCCTAACCCACTTCCTATGCATGGGGATTTTGTGAGCAAACAACTTATGGGAACAATAATCAACTAGCATAGGAAGGCAAAACAAGCATAACTTCAAGACTTCAAGCACATAGAGAGGAAACTTGATATTATTGCAATATATAGAAGCATATGATCCTCTCATAATAATTTTCAGTAGCATCATGAATGAAGTCAACCATATAGCCAGCACATAAAGCATTCTTTTCATGATCTACTTGCATAGAAAATTTACTACTTGTAACATCCCAAAATTCTAAATTTTGGAATGTTATATTAAATAGATAGTTTTGATCGATTGTTTGATTGATTGACTGAAAGTGAGTGAATTCAAAACTTTTTGAAAGTTAAATGAGAGGGAATAAAAGGACTTTCCCAAACTTTCATTTTGCATTTAGGATCTCCGTGAATTCAAATACTTTTAATCACAAAACCCTGGAGAGAAGATGACATGACTTCTTCCATTTAAAAAATGAAAAGGGTTTTGAAAAGATTTGAATTTCATTTGGAAATATTTTCCAACTTAGAAACTTTATGCAACTCAATGATTTTCACGAGAGAAGATAAAATGACTTCTTCAAATTATATGAAATATGAGTTGGAAGTTTCAAAGAATCAAATTTAAAGTCCTTTTGAAATTATTTTCAATTTGGAGTTATTTGGATTTCATTCAAATTATTTTTCTCCAAAAATAAAATATATGGAAAATAGGGTAACATGATTTCCTACATCAGAAAATTGGAGAGAACTAAATCTGGAATTATTTTGGTATTTTTAAAATGATTTTTATTGGGTTTTATTATAGCAGCAGCACTGTTTGAATTATTTGAATTTTTATGGATTTTATTTGACTCTAGAATAATGTTCCGCTTGTAGGAATTTGTTTTCTGAAAATTTTGATATATTATATGCCTATAATTATTTTTTATTTTACTTGGTTTATATTTTTTTCGTTGTCTGTATAAAAAATGGTTTTCCTCCGCCGCCGAACTGGGCCGGCCCAACAGGCCAAGCCCAGCCCAGCGCGCCGCTCCTCTCCTTCCCGAGCGGGAGTCTAGCTCGGGCACGCCGCCGCGCCGCCATGGGAGGTCGTGCCGCCTCCGGCCTCCTCCTCTGCCCCTCGCCCACGCCACCACCTCGCCTCCGCCGCCCTTAAATAGCGCGCCCGGCCCCGCCTCCTCTCCTCCGCTCACGCCGCCGCCCCTCGCCCGATCCACCGCCGCCACCGTCGGTTGCCGCCGCCGCCTCACTAGCTCGCTGCTCCTCGCCGCGGCTACTCGCTGCTCCTCGTCGTCGCGCTGCCCTCGCCCCTCGCCGCCTCGCTGCCGCGCCGGAGCGGCCGTCCCGCCGCGCCGCCCTCGCCGGAGAGCCGCCGCCGCCGCCGCGATCCGATCTGAGCCGAGCCGCCGGTTTTCGGAGAAAAACCGCCCCGACCGGTATAAACCGCGAACCGCCCCGGTTTATTTTTATTCGTTTTGGTTTTTATCGTTAGATCCTTCTTTTAGGTTTAGTTATATAGCGAACGTTCACTGGTTAGGCCTACATAGTGGACGAATTCGTCGCTTATGCTTCTGTAGCGAACGTTCGTCGGTTAAGTTTTTTTTTCTGTTTTATTTAGCTCAGGGACCTTTTCGTAATTAAAGTTTTTACCAAATAGTCCCTGCTCTTCAAACGGTCACAACTTTTAGCCCGTTTATCCAAATCCAACGAAACCAACGCCCACTTCTTCGTTATGATCCCCTCTATCCAGTTAGTAAACTTGAACATGTTTTTGAAACTTTAAAATATGATTTCAAACAGATTTGAATTTGAATCTTCTTTTGATCGTAACTTGAGTTTCGTAGCTCCGTTTGAGTTGATTCTTTTTGCATATCGAAGCTCTTGACCTAAACTTTATGATAAGGCCAAATTCACTTAATTTTGGTATTGTTAGCAATTGTTTTTATGTTGCAAGAGTTATTTGCTTGGTTTTGATGTTTTCCGAAGTGTCTTCTTCGTTCTTTCCGATCTTTTGAGTGATTGCTTATGTGTGGTTACTATTGCTTGCTTACGGTAGATTGACCAGAGTGTGACGAGTAGAACTATCAAGAGTTATGAGTGCGAATCATCTTCGTCAACCGTACAAGGCAATTTCACACTTTGATCATATCCCTTTCATACTCAGTTTTTATGCATTAGATTCACCCTGAAACATTGCATGAGTAGGATTGATAACATGTGGGTATTGCGAAGTAGTTGATGAGGTAGGAACCTATTGCCCTGCATTCAAACCTTGGGAGTTACTATTATGTTATGCTTATATTGCCATGCTATGCTCGTAGACGTGGATTGGGTTTGAGTGTATTCCATGACAGATGTGAGATTGTTTACTTAATGGTTCAACTTAAGGTGGCTACTTTAATACACATCTGGGTGGATTGGTTGCGGGCACCTGGAGAATCCAGTGTTGTCCTAGGATATCCCGGAGGACCCGTGTGATCATCCTACGGCTCGCCACCCAGGCTCAAAGGGATCATAAGATTATTCATGCTAGAAACTTCCGTGTGCAGCCACAAGCCATTATGGGCTCTGGCATAGTTGAGTAAGTTACGTGAAGCTCTTGAAGAGGTAGACTAGCAGATGTAGTGGGTTGTAGGTGGTAATGTCTATCCAGAGTAGAGAGTTAATGCTTCAGAAAGACTGTGTCTCGGTCATCCGTTTCTCAAACACCATGTAGTGTGAGATATCCAATGGAGGAGATCGAGTCTTGTGGGGAAAAGTGCGCAAACCTCTGGAGAGTGTACAAACTAATCATGATTAGCCGTGTCCCCAGTTATGGACATCTTGAGTATCTAGTTCTTGGATTATCATGTTGATCTCATCACTTTATTTAATTAATTTGATTGGGTTAATGATTATTATTTTGGGATTGATTTGGAGGAACCTTCTCAATATTTATCAACCAACTTTGTAGTTAAATAAAATATATTCCTTTGCAGTAGGGAAAAATTGGCTTTTCGCAAAAACATAATAACCATAGAGCTTTTCCACCAGCCATATATGCATGTAGTGATAGCCATTATTCATCATTATCCTATGGTGTGAATTTGCGAGTATATTCAATGTACTGACCCTTTGTGGCTGCAACGTCTCATGTTGCAGGATATCTTACGATTAGTAAGTGATACATTAGGGTTACCATTTCTACACTCTACTTTGCCGTTGGTGTTGATGGGAATCCACAACCTTGTTGTTACTTCCGCTATTTGGATTGAGGTAATAGTATTTACGTTACTTTATACATGTGATTTACCTCTGTTATAAATCCTCGAGTACTGTGTGTGTCAGCATACCGATCCAGGGATGACACTTAAGCACAGAGACTTGACCGTCTGAGGTCGGATCCCTACAAGATGGTATCAGAGCCAGGTTGACTGTAGGACGTGACCCCTAGAAACTGGCAAGCCCATAGGAAACATTTTCTCTACAAGCTTCATTTCCAAAAAGATCTTTTACCTCTCTTCTCTTCTGAGCTTATTCAAATATTCCCTTTTAGTGAGACTATACCCCTTTTCCCCTTTTGACCACGAAGATTTGAATGATGAGACCACTCCAAGAAGGACAAGATATCGAACAAGTAAGACCACTTCGGAATGAAGAAGATTTTACCGTGCATTACAATAATGGAAACTACGACGGTTGAAGACTCCGAAGACTAGGAGAATGTGAAGGCTACCCTTATGGAACTTGGCAGACTATGGGAGCTGTCAATACCCGAGATCAAGGTGTATTGAGAAAGACTGGAACCTGGAGCATTAGAACTCAAAGTTTTGTCAGGAAAACCCTAAGACAGGAGATATCAACTATGGAATGATAGCTCATGGAAATGACAAGAGCAGAAACACGGCTATCCATGATGTTATCGCCCGCTTATGCTATTGTCACCGTGCTGAGTTAAGCATGCATTTCGTCAGAAGGATTGGATGGTAGAAGGCCGATGGAGCATCTATCAGCAAAGGATGCAGTTTTAACCTTAGCTGGTGTATCGCCAGGATCTGGAGTATTACATGAAGAATTTTAGATGGACCTGCAGGAAGCCGTATTTTGACAAAGAAGCATTTCGTGAAGAACTTAGGACCCAGAAGCTGAAGTAGCCAAACTGGAGGAGCAAAACCTCGAGCTACCGGAGAATTCGTCAGGAACTGAAGGACAGTAGGACCATGGTTCATGCCAAGGATGTTGAAACCCAGAAATTTGGAATGAAACTCCAGAATATTAAAGGACATCACGAGAGACTTCGCGTCAACAGAGATGATCTGGCAAAATAACTTGAGAGGGACAAGCACGATCGGAAGAAGCCATCGGAGACATGAATAAGATTTGAAGAGTTTGGCGACTTTGAAGATTTATTGACCTTTAGAAGACCAAACCACTATTTTATACTTACGTTAGATGCGATGATTGTGAGCTGTCATTTTTTGATGTTTTTCCAACAGCCACAATAAAAAAATCTGTCTTTTCGAAACTATTGTTTGCATAGTGTGTATCCCTCTCTATCTCTCTTATCTTACCCCAAAACCCATGGACCCAATAGAGAATGAATGGAGATGAGCTTATATTTTCTGGACCGATGAGTCAATTGGAGACGCACCGATGGATTCAGAACATGGAGGATCACATGAAGAATAACCCTATAGTCGGAAAGGATATGACCCAACATGCTCTTCAGTGCTTTGAAAGAGGTGCTGCTACTTGGTGGAGGATGTACCAAACCATCAATGGATGGCAAAGAGTAACCACTTGGAAAGAATTTAAGTTGACTTTGTCAAAGTTTCGGTTTGAGTCCCAGAAATTGAAGCCTTATGGAAAGGATATGAAGAAAACTTGTGAATGCAAGCTTTGTGGAGAAATAGGACACAACCATAAGGAACACAAGGATGAATGCCCTAATTGTGAAGGAAGTCACCCAACTGAAGAATGCCCAACTAGGCAGATTACTTGTTTCTTGTGTGAAGGAACTACCCACTACCCTGCTCAGTGTCACATTTACCCCTTGGTTCAAAGAACCATCCAGCAGAAGAAAGAAGCAATGAAAGGAGCCCTCATGGAAATTTTAGAAGAACCTGTGATGAAGGAAGAGGTGGAGGACACACCCAAAGAAGAACCAATTAAACCCTGCACCAAGTCATGCTATTCATGTGGAGAAGAAGGACACATCTCCCAGAATTGTATGAATGGGGATCTAGTAGAATTCCCGACAGAGGAAGTAGAGTATGACCCACAGGAAATAGAAGCCCTGATTGGAATAGAAAAGTCCAGGATGAGAAGTAGATTGGATTCCAGGAAGGACCTGAGTCATATCATATGTTCCAGATGCAAGGAGTCCGGGCACTACCAAGGAAGTCGAGGACCCAAGGAGGCTATGTAGTCATAAGGAAACATCGGGACTTGTCAGAAGTTATATGCTTCTGCTGTAATGAAGCAGGGCACTTTGCCAGAGATTGTCACAAGGAGAAGGAGACTTGTGATAATTAGTCGTGCCTGTAAGAAATATAGTAGTAGTAGTGGGAACAATTCTGTTATAATGAGGTGTTGAGTTAAGGCATGTATTGGAAAAGAAAGAGATTGTAATAATTGAAGAATCAATAAATTTAGCCTCGTTGGTACTGATTTGGATTTTATGAGTTGTTACTCTATGAAGAAAGATTTTGACCATTTTCGAGGATATGAGAAATATGGTCTATGGATGAAATTGTACATTTCAAGGGTGGTAGTACCCTGTGAGGACACTTGACCTCTGGAAAGGATTATGATATTCCACGGAGTGGACTTTGGACAAAATAAGTACAGTTTTATCTCGATATGTGGGATATCCCAAGAATATGAAGGGATGAAGTACTATTGGATATAAAGGAAGTATGATGTTGGAAATATGGAGCAATTGTAACTCCATGATGAGTCTGAGTAATCACGTCTTAGTTTGGTACAAATGGAAGGAAGAGAGACAGTACAATTGGATGGATTTAAGAATGCTAGAAAGCTGGATGTTGGAATAATGATCAGTGGCCCCGATGATGAGTTCAAGGTTTACAAGAGATGAGATGGGCCATAACCCACAGGCCCCAGGACCTGTTAAGAAGCAAGCACACTCTTGCTGAAGGAAAAACCCTGGAAGAAGTTACGTTTATCGATAGACGATCTTATAGGAGTTTACGCAAAACCTGGGAGTTGTGAAGGAACGATAGATGTTTGTTTGGCTTGCAGAATCCATGGATTTATCCGAACTTGGTTCGTCGACAAGAGAAATTCTGCAATGCTTGTGAGGATGACCGAGTGTTAGAATGCGAGATTCGCTAAACCATATACAAGGTAATGATTTGGGTGCGGGATGGATTGATCACCATACCGACTTACTCTTATTATTCGCCTTGCTATACGGTATGGTAAATCTGAGTGACTTACCTATAGTAGAGAGACGACGATATTAAACCTTGTTTGAACCTTAGAATGGTAGGATAATTTTCCCTTGTACAAGGCAGTTGTTGCCAAATCGTAGGTTATATGGTGAGGTTCAGCCCAGACCCATTTCCGACAGGAGAAGCCATAAATTGTTCACCACCATGAGATATCGATAGTTGTTTAGTATTGGCGCCAGACCCATCAGCTAAGAAGACCACGTCACAGCAAATCCGCACCAAGGACAGGAGTATTGAGGAGAGGGTTATGCCACTACCGGAAGAGCCCAGAGAAGGAATTTTCCCGAGAATCTGAGAAGACCGACCCTGTCAACAAAAAGGATGGAGTATATAAGTTTTGATGGAACCGTAACAATGCTCCTAAGGGTGGTAGCACCCAGACCCCCTGTGATGATCGATGGATTTTGAGAAGACCCCGACCCTAACCTATTTCTTTCTAACCTCTCCGAATCTCGAGGACGAGATTCATTTTAAGGGTGGTAGGTTTGTAACATCCCAAAATTCTAAATTTTGGAATATACTAAATAGATAGTTTTGATCGATTGTTTGATTGATTGACTGAAAGTGAATGAATTCGAAACTTTTTGAAAGTTAAATAAGAGGGAATAAAAGGACTTTCCCAAACTTTCATTTTGCATTTAGGATCCCCGTGAATTCAAATTCTTTTCATCACAAAACCCTGGAGAGAAGATGACATGACTTCTTCCATTTAAAAAATGAAAAAGGGTTTTGAAAAGATTTGAATTTCATTTGGAAATAGTTTCCAACTCAGAAACTTTATGCAACTCAATGATTTTCACGAGAGAAGATAAAATGACTTCTTCAAATTATATGAAATATGAGTTGGACGTTTTAAAGAATCAAATTTAAAGTCCTTTTGAAATTATTTTCAATTTGGAGTTATTTGGGTTTTATTCAAATTATTTTTCTCCAAAAATAAAATATATGGAAAATAGGGTAACATGATTCCCTACATCAGAAAATTGGAGAGAACTAAATTTGGAATTATTTTGGTATTTTTAAAATGATTTTTATTGGGTTTTATTATAGCAGCAGCACTGTTTGAATTATTTGAATTTTTATGGATTTTATTTGACTCTAGAATAATGTTCAGCTTGTAGGAAAAAAATTCTGAAAATTTTGATATATTATATGCCTATAGTTATTTTTATTTTACTTGTTTTTTTTCGGTGTCTGTATAAAAAAATGGTTTTCCTCCGCTGCGGAACTGGGCCAGCCCAACAGGCCAAGCCCAGCCCAGCGCGCCGCTCCTCTCCTTCCCGAGCGGGAGTCCCGCTCGGGCACGCCGCCGCGCCGCCTTGGGAGGCCGTGCTGCCTCCGGCCTCCTCCTCTGCCCCTCGCCCACGCCACCACCTCGCCTCCGCCGCCCTTAAATAGCGCGCCCGGCCCCGCCTCCTCTCCTCCCCTCATGCTGCCGCCCCTCGCTCGATCCACTGCCGCCGCAGTCAGTTGCCGCCGCCGCCTCACTATCTCGCTGCTCCTCGCCGCGGCTACTCGCTGCTCCTCGTCGTCGCGCTGCCCTCGCCCCTCGCCGCCTCGCTGCCGCACCGGAGCCGCCGTCCCGCCGCGCCGCCCTCGCCGGAGAGCCGCCGCCGCCGCCGCGATCCGATCTGAGCCGAGCCGCCGGTTTTCGGAGAAAACCGCCCCGACCGGTATAAACCGCGAACCGCCCCGGTTTATTTTTATTCGTTTCGGTTTTTATCGTTAGATCGTTTTTTAGGTTTAGTTATATAGCGAACGTTCATTGGTTAAGCCTACGTAGTGGACGAATTCGTCGCTTATGCTTCTGTAGCGAACGTTCGTCGGTTAAGTTTTTTTTCTGATTTATTTAGGTCAGGGACCTTTTTGCAATTAAAGTTTTTACCAAATAGTCCCTGCTCTTCAAACGGTCACAACTTTTAGCCCGTTTATCCAAATCCAACGAAACCAATGCCCACTTCTTTGTTATGATCCCCTCTATCCAGTTAATCAACTTGAACATGTTTTTGAAAATTTAAAATATGATTTCAAACAGATTTGAATTTGAATCTTATTTTGATCGTAACTTGAGTTTCGTAGCTCCGTTTGAGTTGATTCTTTTTGCATATGGAAGCTCTTGACCTAAACTTTCTGATAAGGCCAAATTCACTTAATTTTGGTACTGTTAGAAATTGTTATATGTTGCAAGATTTATTTGCTTGGTTTTGATGTTTTCCAAAGTGTCTTCTTCGTTCTTTCCAATCTTTTGAGTGATTGCTTATGTGTGGTAACTATTGCTTGCTTACGATAGATTGACCGGAGTGCGACGAGTAGAACTATCAGGAGTTATGAGTGCGAATCATCTTCGTCAACCGTACAAGGCAAGTTCACACTCTGATCATATCCCTTTCATACTCAGTTTTTATGCATTAGATTCACCCTCAAACATTGCATGAGTATGATTGATAACATGTGGGTATTGGGAAGTAGTTCATGAGGTAGGAACCTATTGCCCTGCATTCAAACCTTGGGAGTTACTATTATGTTATGCTTATATTGCCATGCTATGCTCGTAGACGTGGATTGGGTTTGAGTGTATTCCATGACAGATGTGAGATTGTTTACTTAATGGTTCAACTTAAGGTGGCTACTTTAATACACATCTGGGTGGATTGGTTGCGGGCACCTGGAGAATCCAGTGTTGTCCTAGGATATCCCGGAGGACCCGTGTGATCATCCTACGGCTCGCCACCCAGGCTCAAAGGGATCATAAGATTATTCATGCTAGAAACTTCCGTGTGCAGCCACAAGCCATTATGGGCTCTGGCATAGTTGAGTAAGTTACGTGAAGCTCTTGAAGAGGTAGACTAGCAGATGTAGTGGGTTGTAGGTGGTAATGTCTATCCAGAGTAGAGAGTTAATGCTTCAGAAAGACTGTGTCTCGGTCATCCGTTTCTCAAACACCATGTAGTGCGAGATATCCAATGGAGGAGATCGAGTCTTGTGGGGAAAAGTGCGCAAACCTCTGCAGAGTGTACAAGCTAATCATGATTAGCCGTGTCCCCAGTTATGGACATCTTGAGTATCTAGTTCTTGGATTATCATGTTGATCTCATCACTTTATTTAATTAATTTGATTGGGTTAATGATTATTATTTTGGGATTGATTTGGAGGAACCTTCTCAATATTTATCAACCAACTTTGTAGTTAAATAAAATATATTCCTTTGCAGTAGGGAAAAATTGGCTTTTCGCAAAAATATTATAACCATAGAGCTTTTCCACTAGCCATATATGCATGTAGTGATAGCTATTATTCATCATTATCCTATGGTGTGACCGTCTGAGGTCGGGTCGCTACACTACTCTCCACATAAGCAAAATTCTTCTCATTCGGAATAGTAGTGGGAGCAAACTCAACAAAATAACTATCATGTGAAGCATAATACAATTGAAAATTAAAATCATGATGACAAGTTTCATGGTTATCTTTATTCTTTATAGCATACGTGTCATCACAATAATCATCATAAATAGGAGGCTTGGTTTCATCATAATAAATTTGCTCATCAAAACTTGGGGGACTAAACATATCATCTTGATCAAACATAGCATCCCCAAGCTTGTGGCTTTGCATATCATTAGCATCATGGGTATTCAAAGAATTCATACTAACAACATTGCAATCATGCTCATCATTCAAAGATATAGTGTCAAACATTCTAATGCATTCTTCTTCTAGCACTTGAGCACAATTATCTGAATCCTTATTTTCACGAAAGAACTTAAAAATATGAAGCATATGAGGCACCCTCAATTCCATTTTTTTGTAGTTTTGTTTTTTATAGACTACACTAGTGATAAAACAAGAAACTAAAAGATTCGATTGCAAGATCTAAATATATACCTTCAAGCACTCACCTCCCTGGCAACGGCGCCAGAAACTGCTTGATGTCTACTACGCAACCTTCTTCTTGTAGACGTTGTTCGGCCTCCAAGTGCAGAGGTTTGTAGGACAATAGCAAATTTCCCTCAAGTGGATGACCTAAGGTTTATCAATCCGTGGGAGGCGTAGGTTGAAGATGGTCTCTCTCAAACAACCCTGCAACCAAATAACAAAGAGTCTCTTGTGTCCCCAACACACCCAATACAATGGTAAATTGTATAGGTGCACTAGTTCGGCGAAGAGATGGTGATACAAGTGCATTATGGATGGTAGATATAGGTTTTTGTAATATGAAAATATAAAAACAGCAAGGTAACTAATGATAAAAGTGAGCACAAACGGTATTGCAATGCTTCGAAACAAGGCCTAGGATTCATACTTTCACTAGTGAAAGTTCTCTCAACAATAATAACATAATTAGATCATATAACTATCTCTCAACATGAAACAAAGAATCACTCCAAAGTCACTAATAGCGGAGAACAAACGAAGAGATTATTGTAGGGTACGAAACCACCTCAAAGTTATCCTTTCTGATCGATCTATTCTAGAGTCCGTAGTAAAATAACACGAAGCTATTCTTTCCGTTCGATCTATCATAGAGTCCGTACTAGAATAACACCTTAAGACACAAATCAACCAAAACCCTAATGTCACCTAGATACTCCAATGTCACCTCAAGTATCCGTGGGTATGATTATACGATATGCATCACACAATCTCAGATTCATCTATTCAAACCAATACATAGAACTTCAAAGAGTGCCCCAAAGTTTCTACCAGAGAGTCAAGACGAAAACGTGTGCCAACCCCTATGCATAGATTCACAATGTTACAGAACCCGCAAGTTGATCACCAAAACATACATCAAGTAGATCACGTGATATCCTATTGTCACCATAGATAAGCACATGCAAGAATACATCAAGTGTTCTCAAATCCTTAAAGACTCAATCCGATAAGATAACTTCAAAGGGAAAACTCAATCCATTACAAGAGAGTAGAGGGGGAGAAACATCATAAGATCCAACTATAATAGCAAAGCTCGCGATACATCAAGATCGTACCACCTCAAGAACACGAGAGAGAGAGAGAGATCAAACACATAGCTACTGGTACATACCCTCAGCCCCGAGGGTGAACTACTCCCTCCTCCTCATGGAGAGTGCCGGGATGATGAAGATGGCCACCGGTGAGGGATTACCCCTCAGGCAGGGTGCCGGAACAGGGTCTTGCATCGACGGAACTCCCAATCTAGGTTTCTTTCTGGAAGGTTGGGGTTATATAAGAGGTGTTGGAGTCGGGAACAAGTCAGGGGGGTCCCCGAGGCGGCCACGAGGCAGGGGGCGCGCCCAAAAATAATCTCCGTCAAGTTTCAGGTCAATTGGACTCCGTTTGGTTTTCCTTTTCTGCGATACTCAAAAACAGGGAAAAACATAAACTGGCACTAGGTTCTGGGTTAATAGGTTAGTCCCAAAAATCATATAAAATAGCATATAAATGCATATAAAACATCCTAGATGGATAATATAATAGCATGGAACAATCAAAAATTATAGATACGTTGGAGACGTACAATCACACATATTTGTTTTATTTATGAATATAGGATCTAGCATGGACAAGTGGGACATGAACTATGTATGATCAAGCATGTAGGTCTTGGAGAGCATAAAATGAGCAAAGATGAAGTTGCAAGTTGATATTTCAGAACTTTGAAGCCACCATGATGACCCATGAGAACATGGACAAAGTAACAATGCCACTTTATCATTTCATTCCTAGTCTTGTAGGTGATGCTCCTGTTGGCGAACGTGGTAATTTCAAAAAAAATCCTACGCACACGCAAGATCATGGTGATGCATAGCAATGAGAGGGGAGAGTGTTGTCCACGTACCCTCGTAGACCGAAAGCGGAAGCGTTAGCACAACGCGGTTGATGTAGCCGTACGTCTTCACGATCCGACCGATCAAGTACCGAACGCACGGCACCTCCGAGTTCAGCACACGTTCAGCCCGATGACGTCCCTCGAACTCCGATCCAGCCGAGTGTTGAGGGAGAGTTTTGTCAGCACGACGGCGTGGTGACGATGATGATGTTCTACCGACGCAGGACTTCGCCTAAGCACCGCTACAGTATTATCGAGGTGGACTATGGTGGAGGGGCCCCGCAACAGGGCTAAAAGATCAAAGATCAATTGTTGTGTCTAGGGTGCCCCCCTGCCCCCGTATATAAAGGAGCAAGGGGGAGGTGCGGCCGGCCAGGAGGAGGCGCGCCAGGAGGAGTCCTACTCCCACCGGGAGTAGGACTCCCTCCCTTCCATGTTGGACTAGGAGAGGAGAGGGAAGGAGAGAGGGGGAAAGGAAAGGGGGGGCGCCGCCCCCCTCCTTGTCCAATTCGGACTTGGGGGGAGGGGCGCGCAGCTGCCCCTTGGCCGCCTCTCTCTTCCACCAATTGGGCCCATGAGGCCCAATAGCCTCCGGGGGGGTTCCGGTAACCCCCCGGTACTCCGGTATATATCCGATAACCCCCGGAACCATTCCGGTGTCCGAATATAGTCATCCAATATATCAATCTTCATGTCTCGACCATTTCGAGACTCCTCGTCATGTCCGTGATCACATCCGGGACTCCGAACAACCTTCGGTACATCAAAACATATAAACCCATAATATATCTGTCATCGAAACGTTAAGCGTGCGGACCCTACGGGTACGAGAACTATGTAGACATGACCGAGACACGTCTCCGGTCAATAACCAATAGCGGAACCTGGATGCTCATATTGGCTCCCACATATTCTACGAAGATCTTTATCGGTCAGACCGCATAACAACATACGTTGTTCCCTTTGTCATCGGTATGTTACTTGCCCGAGATTCGATCGTCGGTATCTCAATACCTAGTTCAATCTCGTTACCGGCAAGTCTCTTTACTCGTTCCGTAATACATCATCCCACAACTAACTCATTAGTTGCAATGCTTGCAAGGCTTAAGTGATGTGCATTACCGAGAGGGCCCAGAGATACCTCTCCGACAATCGGAGTGACAAATCCTAATCTCGAAATACGCCAACCCAACAAGTACCTTTGGAGACACCTGTAGAGCACCTTTATAATCACCCAGTTACGTTGTGACGTTTGGTAGCACACAAAGTGTTCCTCCGGTAAACGGGAGTTGCATAATCTCATAGTCATAGGAACATGTATAAGTCATGAAGAAAGCAATAGCAACATACTAAACGATCGAGTGCTAAGCTAACGGAATGGGTCAAGTCAATCACATCATTCTCCTAATGATGTGATCCCGTTAATCAAATGACAACTCATGTCTATGGCTAGGAAACATAACCATCTTTGATCAACGAGCTAGTCAAGTAGAGGCATACTAGTGACACTCTGTTTGTCTATGTATTCACACAAGTATTATGTTTCCGGTTAATACAATTCTAGCATGAATAATAAACATTTATCATGATATAAGGAAATAAATAATAACTTTATTATTGCCTCTAGGGCATATTTCCTTCAGTCTCCCACTTGCACTAGAGTCAATAATCTAGATTACACAGTAATGATTCTAACACCCATGGAGCCTTGGTGCTGATCATGTTTTGCTCGTGGAAGAGGCTTAGTCAACGGGTCTGCAACATTCAGATCCGTATGTATCTTGCAAATTTCTATGTCTCCCACCTGGACTAAACCCGGATGGAATTGAAGCGTCTCTTGATGTGCTTGGTTCTCTTGTGAAATCTGGATTCCTTCGCCAAGGCAATTGCACCAGTATTGTCACAAAAGATTTTCATTGGACCCGATGCACTAGGTATGACACCTAGATCGGATATGAACTCCTTCATCCAGACTCCTTCATTTGCTGCTTCCGAAGCAGCTATGTACTCCGCTTCACATGTAGATCCCGCCACGACGCTTTGTTTAGAACTGCACCAACTGACAGCTCCACCGTTCAATGTAAACATGTATCCGGTTTGCGATTTAGAATCGTCCGGATCAGTGTCAAAGCTTGCATCAACGTAACCATTTACGATGAGCTCTTTGTCACCTCCATAAACGAGAAACATATCCTTAGTCCTTTTCAGGTATTTCAGGATGTTCTTGACCGCTGTCCAGTGATCCACTCCTGGATTACTTTGGTACCTCCCTGCTAAACTTATAGCAAGGCACACATCAGGTCTGGTACACAGCATTGCATACATGATAGAGCCTATGGCTGAAGCATAGGGAACATCTTTCATCTTCTCTCTATCTTCTGCAGTGGTCGGGCATTGAGTCTTACTCAACTTCACACCTTGTAACACAGGCAAGAACCCTTTCTTTGCTTGATCCATTTTGAACTTCTTCAAAACTTTGTCAAGGTATGTGCTTTGTGAAAGTCCAATTAAGCGTCTTGATCTATCTCTATAGATCTTGATGCCCAATATATACGCAGCTTCACCGAGGTCTTTCATTGAAAAACTCTTATTCAAGTATCCCTTTATGCTATTCAGAAATTCTATATCATTTCCAATCAGCAATATGTCATCCACATATAATATTAGAAATGCTACAGAGCTCCCACTCACTTTCTTGTAAATACAGGCTTCTCCAAAAGTCTGTACAAAACCAAATGCTTTGATCACACTATCAAAGCGTTTATTCCAACTCCGAGAGGCTTGCACCAGTCCATAAATGGATCGCTGGAGCTTGCACACTTTGTTAGCTCCCTTTGGATCGACAAAACCTTCCGGTTGCATCATATACAACTCTTCTTCCAGAAATCCATTCAGGAATGCAGTTTTGACATCCATTTGCCAAATTTCATAATCATAAAATGCGGCAATTGCTAACATGATTCGGACAGACTTAAGCATCGCTACGGGTGAGAAGGTCTCATCGTAGTCAATCCCTTGAACTTGTCGAAAACCTTTTGCAACAAGTCGAGCTTTATAGACAGTAACATTACCGTCAGCGTCAGTCTTCTTCTTGAAGATCCATTTATTCTCAATGGCTTGCCGATCATCGGGCAAGTCAACCAAAGTCCACACTTTGTTCTCATACATGGATCCCATCTCAGATTTCATGGCCTCAAGCCATTTTGCGGAATCTGGGCTCACCATCGCTTCTTCATAGTTCGTAGGTTCGTCATGGTCTAGTAACATAACCTCCAGAACAGGATTACCGTACCACTCTGGTGCGGATCTTACTCTGGTTGACCTACGAGGTTCAGTAACAACTTGATCTGAAGTTCCATGATCATCATCATTAACTTCCTCACTAATTGGTGTAGGCATCGCAGAAACCGGTTTCTGCGATGAACTACTTTCCAATAAGGGAGCAGGTACAATTACCTCATCAAGTTCTACTTTCCTCCCACTCACTTCTTTCGAGAGAAACTCCTTCTCCAGAAAGATTCCGAATTTAGCAACAAAAGTCTTGCCTTCGGATCTGTGATAGAAGGTGTACCCAACAGTCTCCTTTGGGTATCCTATGAAGACACATTTCTCCGATTTGGGTTCGAGCTTATCAGGTTGAAGTTTTTTCACATAAGCATCGCAGCCCCAAACTTTAAGAAACGACAACTTTGGTTTCTTGCCAAACCACAGTTCATAAGGCGTCGTCTCAACGGATTTTGATGGTGCCCTATTTAACGTGAATGCGGCCGTCTCTAAAGCATAACCCCAAAACGATAGCGGTAAATCAGTAAGAGACATCATAGATCGCACCATATCTAGTAGAGTACGATTACGACGTTCGGACACACCATTACGCTGTGGTGTTCCGGGTGGCGTGAGTTGCGAAACTATTCCGCATTGTTTCAAATGAAGACCAAACTCATAACTCAAATATTCTCCTCCACGATCAGATCGTAGAAACTTTATTTTCTTGTTACGATGATTTTCAACTTCACTCTGAAATTCTTTGAACTTTTCAAATGTTTCAGACTTATGTTTCATTAAGTAGATATACCCATATCTGCTTAAATCATCTGTGAAGGTGAGAAAATAACGATATCCGCCACGAGCCTCAACATTCATCGGACCACATACATCTGTATGTATGATTTCCAACAAATCTGTTGCTCTCTCCATAGTTCCGGAGAACGGCGTTTTAGTCATCTTGCCCATGAGGCACGGTTCGCAAGTACCAAGTGATTCATAATCAAGTGGTTCCAAAAGTCCATCAGTATGGAGTTTCTTCATGCGCTTTACACCGATATGACCTAAACGGCAGTGCCACAAATAAGTTGCACTATCATTATCAACTCTGCATCTTTTGGCTTCAATACTATGAATATGTGTATCACTACTATCGAGATTCAACAAAAATAGACCACTCTTCAAGGGTGCATGACCATAAAAGATATTATTCATATAAATAGAACAACCATTATTCTCTGATTTAAATGAATAACCGTCTCGCATCAAACAAGATCCAGATATAATGTTCATGCTTAACGCTGGCACCAAATAACAATTATTTAGGTCTAAAACTAATCCCGAAGGTAGATGTAGAGGTAGCGTGCCGACCGCGATTACATCGACTTTGGAACCATTTCCCACGCGCATCGTCACCTCGTCCTTAGCCAATCTTCGCTTAATCCGTAGCCCCTGTTTCGAGTTGCAAATATTAGCAACAGAACCAGTATCAAATACCCAGGTGCTACTGCGAGCATTAGTAAGGTACACATCAATAACATGTATATCACATATACCTTTGTTCACCTTGCCATCCTTCTTATCCGCCAAATACTTGGGGCAGTTCCGCTTCCAGTGACCAGTCTGCTTGCAGTAGAAGCACTCAGTCTCAGGCTTAGGTCCAGACTTGGGTTTCTTCTCCTGAACAGCAACTTGCTTGTTGTTCTTCTTGAAGTTCCCCTTCTTCTTCCCTTTGCCCTTTTTCTTGAAACTGGTGGTCTTATTGACCATCAATACTTGATGCTCCTTTTTGATTTCTACCTCCGCAGCCTTTAGCATTGCGAAGAGCTCGGGAATCGTCTTATCCATCCCTTGCATGTTATAGTTCATCACGAAGCTCTTGTAGCTTGGTGGCAGTGATTGGAGAATTCTGTCAATGACGCTATCATCCGGAAGATTAACTCCCAGTTGAATCAAGTGATTATTATACCCAGACATTTTGAGTATATGCTCACTGACAGAACTATTCTCCTCCATCTTGCAGCTGTAGAACTTATTGGAGACTTCATATCTCTCAATTCGGGCATTTGCTTGAAATATTAACTTCAACTCCTGGAACATCTCATATGCTCCATGACGTTCAAAACGTCGTTGAAGTCCCGGTTCTAAGCCGTAAAGCATGGCACATTGAACTATCGAGTAGTCATCAGCTTTGCTCTGCCAGACGTTCTTAACGTCGTCAGTTGCATCGGCAGCAGGCCTGGCACCCAGCGGTGCTTCCAGGACGTAATTCTTCTGTGCAGCAATGAGGATAATCCTCAAGTTACGGACCCAGTCCGTGTAATTGCTACCATCATCTTTCAACTTTGCTTTCTCAAGGAACGCATTAAAATTCAACGGAACAACAGCACGGGCCATCTATCTACAATCAACATAGACAAGCAAGATACTATCAGGTACTAAGTTCATGATAAATTTAAGTTCAATTAATCATATTACTTAAGAACTCCCACTTAGATAGACATCCCTCTAATCCTCTAAGTGATCACGTGATCCATATCAACTAAACCATGTCCGATCATCACGTGAGATGGAGTAGTTTCAACGGTGAACATCACTATGTTGATCATATCTACTATATGATTCACGCTCGACCTTTCGGTCTCCGTGTTCCGAGGCCATATCTGTTATATGCTAGGCTCGTCAAGCTTAACCTGAGTATTCCGCGTGTGCAACTGTTTTGCACCCGTTGTATTTGAACGTAGAGCCTATCACACCCGATCATCACGTGGTGTCTCAGCACGAAGAACTTTCGCAACGGTGCATACTCAGGGAGAACACTTATACTTTGATAATTTAGTGAGGGATCATCTTATAATGCTACCGTCAATCAAAGCAAGATAAGATGCATAAAAGATAAACATCACATGCAATCAATATAAGTGATATGATATGGCCATCATCATCTTGTGCTTGTGATCTCCATCTCCGAAGCACCGTCATGATCACCATCGTCACCGGCGCGACACCTTGATCTTCATCGTAGCATCGTTGTCGTCTCGCCAATCTTATGCTTCTACGACTATCGCTACCGCTTAGTGATAAAGTAAAGCATTACAGGGCGATTGCATTGCATACAATAAAGCGACAACCATATGGCTCCTGCCAGTTGCCGATAACTCGGTTACAAAACATGATCATCTCATACAATAAAATTTAGCATCATGTCTTGACCATATCACATCACAACATGCCCTGCAAAAACAAGTTAGACGTCCTCTACTTTGTTGTTGCAAATTTTACGTGGCTGCTACGGGCTTAGCAAGAACCGTTCTTACCTACGCATCAAAACCACAACGATAGTTTGTCAAGTTGGTGTGTTTTAACCTTCGCAAGGACCGGGCGTAGCCACACTCGGTTCAACTAAAGTTGGAGAAACTGACACCCGCCAGCCACCTGTGTGCAAAGCACGTCGGTAGAACCAGTCTCGCGTAAGCGTACGCGTAATGTCGGTCCGGGCCGCTTCATCCAACAATACCGCCGAACCAAAGTATGACATGCTGGTAAGCAGTATGACTTATATCGCCCACAACTCACTTGTGTTCTACTCGTGCATATAACATCAACGCATAAAACCAGGCTCGGATGCCACTGTTGGGGAACGTAGTAATTTCAAAAAAATTCCTACGCACACGCAAGATCATGGTGATGCATAGCAACGAGAGGGGAGAGTGTTGTCCACGTACCCTCGTAGACCGAAAGCGGAAGCGTTAGCACAACGCGGTTGATGTAGTCGTACGTCTTCACGATCCGACCGATCAAGTACCAAACGCACGACACCTCCGAGTTCAGCACACGCTCAGCCCGATGACGTCCCTCGAACTCCAATCCAGCCGAGTGTTGAGGGAGAGTTTCGTCAGCGCGACGGCGTGGTGACGATGATGATGTTCTACCGACGCAGGGCTTCGCCTAAGCACCACTACAGTATTATCGAGGTGGACTATGGTGGAGGGGGGCACCGCACACGGCTAAAAGATCAAACGATCAATTGGTGTGTCTAGGGTGCCCCCCTGCCCCCGTATATAAAGGAGCAAGGGGGGAGGTGTGGCCGGCCAGGAGGAGGCGCGCCAGGAGGAGTCCTACTCCCACCGGGAGTAGGACTCCCTCCCTTCCTTGTTGGACTAGGAGAGGAGAGGGAAGGAGAGAGGGGGAAAGGAAAGGGGGGGCGCCGCCCCCCCTCCTTGTCCAATTCGGACTTGGGGGGAGGGGCGCGCGGCTGCCCCTTGGCCGCCTCTCCTCTTCCACCAATTGGGCCCATGAGGCCCAATAGCCTCCGGGGGGTTCCGGTAACCCCCCGGTACTCCGGTATATATCCGATAACCCCCGGAACCATTCCGGTGTCCGAATATAGTCATCCAATATATCAATCTTCATGTCTCGACCATTTCGAGACTCCTCGTCATGTCCGTGATCACATCCGGGACTCCGAACAACCTTCGGTACATCAAAACATATAAACTCATAATATAACTGTCATCGAAACGTTAAGCGTGCGGACCCTACGGGTTCGAGAACTATGTAGACATGACCGAGACACGTCTCCGGTCAATAACCAATAGCGGAACCTGGATGCTCATATTGGCTCCCACATATTCTACGAAGATCTTTATCGGTCAGACCGCATAACAACATACGTTGTTCCCTTTGTCATCGGTATGTTACTTGCCCGAGATTCGATCGTCGGTATCTCAATACCTAGTTCAATCTCGTTACCGGCAAGTCTCTTTACTCGTTCCGTAATACATCATCCCACAACTAACTCATTAGTTGCAATGCTTGCAAGGCTTAAGTGATGTGCATTACCGAGAGGGCCCAGAGATACCTCTCCGACAATCGGAGTGACAAATCCTAATCTCGAAATACGCCAACCCAACAAGTACCTTTGGAGACACCTGTAGAGCACCTTTATAATCACCCAGTTACGTTGTGACGTTTGGTAGCACACAAAGTGTTCCTCCGGTAAACGGGAGTTGCATAATCTCATAGTCATAGGAACATGTATAAGTCATGAAGAAAGCAATAGCAACATACTAAACGATCGAGTGCTAAGCTAACGGAATGGGTCAAGTCAATCACATCATTCTCCTAATGATGTGATCCCGTTAATCAAATGACAACTCATGTCTATGGCTAGGAAACATAACCATCTTTGATCAACGAGCTAGTCAAGTAGAGGCATACTAGTGACACTCTGTTTGTCTATGTATTCACACAAGTATTATGTTTCCGGTTAATACAATTCTAGCATGAATAATAAACATTTATCATGATATAAGGAAATAAATAATAACTTTATTATTGCCTCTAGGGCATATTTCCTTCAGCTCCACATCAATTATGGGCCAAACTCATGCATTCTTAGAGTAAGACACTATGTGATGTTTTTAGAGTCTGTATTTTGGGAGGAGGAGGCCGACTTGAGGTTGGAGTCGATCCCCCTTTATGTACCTCTTTACATACCCCCCTTAGGGCATCTCCAACGGCGACCCACAAATTTCCTCCCGCATCCGTCTTCGGACAAGGGGGACCAGTCCGCGAACATGGATGCGGGAGGCAGCCATCCAACTGTAGCCACACATATTCAAAACATTTGGTTAAATGACCCTACTAAAATCACTAAGCAAGGCTACTAAGCACACCACCATGGCGAAAGCCAACCTTCTGCCAAATCTAAGCATTCCATGCAATGGCGGAAGCCAACCTTCCACCAAATGATATGAGCACCTTCCGCCAAATGCTAATTTGCTTAATGAAAAATATTAATTAGCACCTTCTTCCAAATGAAATATATTATTCAGTACAACCTTCCCCCAAAATGCTAGCTATCCACTGCAATTAGCACAATGTATTCCACTAAATATTAGCCATCATGGACGGACGCAGAGTAGAGACGGTACGTGGCGAATTTTTGTTGGTCATGCAGATGTCCAGACTCCCGCAATTCTCCCTCATGTTTGTCTCCGTTTTCCGAGATAAAGTACATTCGGACCACACTGCAGACTGATACATGACCGCATTGGATGGGTTTCATGGTCCGGACACATGCGGGAGGTTTGCGAGTCGGCTTTGGAGATGCCCTTAGGCCATTGAGTTAGGGTCTAGATTTTGTTTGATTTATTTTCAGAATTTTCTGCTATTAGGCTTAGCCATAGACACGAGAGGCCGCGAAACCTCATATACTACACATTACCAAACCTTATTTTTCCAGTCAAGTACATCATCATTTAAACAAAATTTAGAATACATATCTTTAATTCTTACTTGTTCTTTAATTGCACACAGATATTGATCTGTGTGATCAGATTGACCGTGTTTACAACAACATCAACATCATACCAGAGTTGGTGTAGCAATTTTTAAGGGTACCATTGAGTGTTCAGGGTAGTCGGGTCATCAAAGTCTCCTTAAACATAAATCAATGTCATATCATTGAAAGATTGGGATATCCTTTTATATATCATGTTCCATCAGGTAGATAAGGTTGCTTCCTAATATTTTTCTAATTTTCTGTAGTCCATATTGTATACATTTTTCACACCTGGAGTCCACGAAAAAGAGAAAAGAATGAAGCTAGATCTTCACTTCCAAGCAACCATAACGTCTATATCATTGTGCCGAGTTGCTATTCTTAGGTTCTAGTTCGTTATAGTTTTGTATTCTATTCACATTTGTCACACCACTATCATACCATCATCACATATCCGCTGCAGCCTGCAGACCACCAGCCTCCCTAAAATTTAACCATAGCCCCACCTCCGACCTCTACAACATCATACCTGAGGTCGGTTGCATCTTCACTCGAGACAATTGGATAATGTATGGATTTGTTTTGGGAAAATAGAAAAAAGGTGGATCCAACTCAACTAGAACTAGTCTCTGAATTTAGGTCGATTTTGTGCAATCTTTAGTATAAGAGGCATAACTTTGTCAAAAGAAGTTCGTTTTGGCTCCACGGCCACTCAATCAAACCTATGAATGAGCTTCATTTAAAAACAATTACCTTCAGGATAGGATGTTTTAAATTCACCATCTTGAAAACAATCTTCCATAGAGTAATTTAAGTACATCGGGACCAACATCTTTAATGTGATTTATATCGCAAAGCATAGTAATATGTGTAAATGCATACTTGCGTCCGCTGAATTAAAGCCTCCAAACTAGTTTTGCCGAATCATTGTAAGTAGGCTCTATGTAATATCATCCTCCTTAGCTCGACATCAGGTTGTGGAATAGGTGCATGCATACAATCATTACTGGGAGCAGTGAACTCCCCAAGCTTCTTAGTAGCCATAATACTAATTTTGGGGGTTTGTCTTAAATTGCAAAAAATAAACTAGCAAACAAAAAACTAAATAAATAAATAAATAAAAAGGTCTCTAGTAACCTTACCAGGGTAATAAAATACTTCACCTACAACGGCGCCAGAATAAGGGTTGATTACCTTTGATCCGGTTTTCAATGTTGATAAAGCTTTCTTCCCTAGAGGTGATGATGCTCGGCACGGAAATTTTTGCAGGACCTTCTTATCTCACAATGTTCCAGTTCTTTTTGCTTGTTGATAATAGTAATGTTCTCTGAATGTAAACTAACAATCCCTTTTTGCTTGTTCATGGGGCTGCGAGGCTATGCCTCAACCCTTAGCCCGAGGGGACTACTCAAAATCACGAATAAATTATAGAATACATTGTAGAAATTGTTACTTCAAGATGAATGATTCAAAGTCTTACAATATCGGTGATCACGATGTAATATCAATTACAAGTATTATGACTAATGAAGATGGAGGATGTGGTTGTGGTTGTAATGCATATGGGGATGGCAGCAGTTATAGATAGGAATGGTGATGATGGTTGTTATGTGACGGAGATGCGAAATTGGTCCTCCTATTAGTGGGGGGGGGTCTTCTTCACCTTTATATAGAGATAGACAACGGAATAGGGTTTGTAGGTGTGTGCATTGTGAATCAGCCTTTGCAGAAGTTGTCAGATATGACATCATGGGGGCAGTGCCGCGTGGTACAAACCAAAGTATGATTGGCGGGTGCTTGTAACACATTCCATCTTCTCTCCTGGAGGTCCCTGTGCGTGCCCGGTTGGTTAACAATGATCCTCACGCCTAGTATATTCTATCTATACTTTGATTTTCCACCTAAATATGCCATTTATGAAAGGAACAAAATATATGAGGAGATTAGCAATCATTTGCATTTTTTAGTAATTAGTGGGAAAATCAAAGTGATTTTCTCAAAATTTCTGATAAAATCTTGTTTAAACATGGGTAAAAGTGAGTGAAAAATCACTCATCAACCGCCTCAGTTTTGGGCCATGACCGTGTTTTTATAGAGTAACACACTATGTGTAGTTTTTTGAGTTTGTATTTACAGAGGAGGCCTACTTAAGGTTTGATTTGACCCCCCCCCCCCCCCGCCTCCTTGGGCAGTCTGAACCCCTCCTCACTCTCTTATATACCAACTTATATACCCCGCTTAGGGCATCTAGTTAGGGTTTGGTTTTTTGTTGAGTTTTAGTGTTTGTTACTCTTAGCCATAGACATGAGAGTTGGCAAGATCCCTATACTGCACCTAACCGTAACCCCACTTTGTCAATGAGGTACTTCATCTTCATCCTCTATTAACCTTGCATGTCATAAATTCTTCCTCATTCTTTGATTGCATACAGAGATTAATCTACGTGATGAGGTTTGTAGGATATATGCCCTAGAGGCAGTAATAACAGTTATTTTGTATCTCCAAGTTTGTAATGAATGTTTATGATCCATGCTATAACTGCAATGATTCTCGAGTCTACAATATCCATGAGGCTCGGAGGGAACTCATATGCACGTGTGGTATAATAAACGGTAAAATATATTCCTAGTCTTGCCTCTAAGACTAGCTCAAGTATTGCATGATGATCCTATTTTCCTGATCATGGGCATGACTATGCCGGCAATTTTGAGGGCACAATGTTGGTAGAACGCTTGTGTTGAATCAACCCGGATTGATGTTATGCTATGAGATACCTTCGTCACAAGTTTATGGTTAATATCATTGAGATAGTTAATGTTTGCATAATTCCTTAGACCATGAGAGTATCAAGTTCCTTCGTGCTTGCTTCGTGAACTTTGGGGTTTGTTAAACGTCATCCGTAACTGGGTGGCTATTACGGCAGCTTACGGGTTCACGGAAAAGTATAGGAAGTAACAAGATAGCTCAAGATTGGGATTTGCTCCTCCGGAGATGGAGAGATATACTCGGGCCCTCTCGGTGTAACGGTATCCATCATCGTCTGGCCAGACACATTGTGATTTGATCACTGGGATGCCGGAACACGGAAACGAGAAAAGAGAACAAAACCGGTAACGAGGTAACTTGCATGTTGGACAAATTGTTGATCCATAGGAATGCAATAAATCTCACCTCAGGTGTTTGTGACATATCGCGAAGCAAAAGGAATAGCTCACTGCAACTAGAGGTTCACTCGAATATTTATTCGTGTGGGTATAGGGGTCAATATGGGTGTCCACGGCTCCGATGTTGATCATTGATCAGAAGGGGTTCCGGGTCATGTCTATACTTCACCGAACCTATAGGGTCACACGCTTAAGGGTCATCTATCTGCTGAATACTAGACAGGGAGTCTGAGAGAAAATCACCGAAAAAGTTTCGGACACCGGAATGGTTTCGGACAGCGGAATCGTACCGCAGAGAGAGGTCATCGGATAAGTTTCAATGATACCGAAAAGTTGTTTCGGGATATACCATTAAGTCAAATTGGTTTCGGCACATGCCTGATAATTCTTGGAGGGTGCCAGAATCATTCTCGAAGCTTTTTGGAATTTTCTGAGATAAAAACCGGAAATGTTCCGGAGCTGCCGGAGCCACTTCAGATGCGTTTCGCAGATGAAAATCACTAAAACCGGAATTGTTTTGGAACGCGTTGAAAATCATTTTAGTGGGTACTAGAAATTTTCTTAGCCCACATAAATATTTTCAGTTCGATCAGACGCTGAAAAATGTCGTCGTGAATAGTGAAAGTGCTTTTTGGGATATTAGACTTGGTCAAAGTTCTAGAAGGTAGTGTCTTACAAGGGAAGGAACCCCATTTGGGGGGCCCCCTAGGGGTGGCCGGCCATGGGTGGTGGAGCTCCTTGGAGCTCCACATGGCATCCCATTTTACCTTAACACCCTCATGTGTGACCTAATGCATGGGGTTTTTTGGTAAAAATATGGAGGCACACTACCCCTTGGCTTTCCTATAAATAGAGGAGGTGAGGGCTGCCATGTCTTCATCCTTGCTCTCATACACATGCCATGCATTATCTGGCTTCTTCTCTCCCTCCCACGAAAAGAGTTTCGTAGAGCCGTAAGGCTGTCTGGGTTCCGGCAAGAACTAGTTCTGGACGGCGAAGCCCTGCCGGATAGCTGACACCGTATGTGTGCAACCCCGTAGAGAGATTGTGTTTTCGATCTTTTGCCCGAGGGGCTGTTCGAGTGTCCTCCCGAAGGGCTGTCCGAGTCTCCGTCCAAGTTTCGAGGGTCCTCCCGAAGGGCTGTCCGCGACATCGTCCGGGGGACTGTCCGACCGCCTCCCGAAGGGCTGTCCGGAGAGGGAGTACATCCTCGCGGTTGGGAGGTTGTAAATCCTAGATGCGGGGATCTGCACCGACGATCTACACCGACTCTTCTTTCGCTGCGCTTCGAGTCGGTACGGATCAGATCAAACCTTCTATGCAGTCTCCATAGTGGTCCTGGGCGTGCTCGCTATACAGAAAATTTTCATTTTCCGTTGCGTTCCCCTACAGTGGCATCAAGAGCCGTGCTATGCGTAGATGCAGGTTACGATCTAGAATACATGGAGATGTATGGGTATTGCATAATATAATTTTGGAGTAGATGAGATCTATTGCAGAAAATTATTTATGCGGGTGACAGATGAAATCTGTTACCCACGTTCTTATTGCTTCCCTAGAATTTGTGTTTGCTCAATCTCGAGACAGCATGGTGGAATTTGACAAAGTTCTGGAAATCCGTGATCCTGATTGATCATGGAAGTGCTATCTTCTTTGGGTTCTGCCATAGTCAAAAGAAAGATGAAATTCGCAGATAAAAGGGCATTGCAGATATGATCTGCACGGGGGTCATGCGTATGACAAAGTTTAGTATGGGGCTCGAGATTTAATTATCTCGTGTTTCATACCCCCGAGATGTTAATCTAGCAACTTGAATAATCATACTTGATGATAAAACGTTGGTAGCTGCGGTTTAAGTCAAAACCTTAGAAGCCATGAAAAATAAAATTTTGCATAAACCGATTAGAGGCGTCTAACTTGGTTTTGCAGGATGTGCATGTGATGTGGTATAGCAATGCTCATATTCAGTTTGATTATGTATGAGATGACTATGTGATGTAACTAACATGACCTGCGTGTCATGATTCTGCATGATGGCTGGAGCCATATGATTGCACTTTAATGACCTGCGTGTCAACCTTAAGTAATGCACTTATTTTATTAGCTATAGAGATAGCAATATTATCTGGTGCATCGACAAGGTGGTGGCAATCTTCGCGAAGGTGAACACCGACGCAAATGCCGAAGACGAAAAATTGAAAGACTTCTCCGTCAGAAAGGGGTATACCATATCATGCTAATTATGAATTGCCTGAGATGTTTATTCCCTTTGATGCACCCTTCTTGATTGCGCAGTAGTCGCTTTTATTAGGGTGATCTCTCACTTAAAGATATCAAGTAGATAGTGTTCTCCCAAGTGTAGCACCGTCACGGCACCTATCTTTTCGGGGTGCGCCGTGTCACACGGGTACGAACGATTAGAGAAGTGTGAGGCGGGTGAGTTGAGACCTCGCAGCGAGATCACTTGGTTGTCTTGACGTTCAGGCATGACCGTCATGAGCTCGGAACACACGCATCGAAAGATGAACAAGAGTCACATAGTGATGTGATTGGCAAGTTGGCCTACCGGTTAAGATTTTCGTCATCAGTGGTGTTACACCAATGGCGAACAATCAAGACACGGATCTTGAATCACTCATAATCAATTTTGAGAGATATTGATTTGAGTGGGAGTGCATTTTAGAATAAAATGTTTATTCACTAGTGCAAATTTCATTATAAACAAAGTCTAAGTGAAACTTGTGTTTTCGTTGTAGATCAAATGGCTCGCAACACCGCGTTCAACTTAGGCCCGATGTTAGAGAAAGAGAAGTTAGCTGCAACTGGAAACAACTATGCGGACTGGGTCCGCAACCTGAGGATTGTCCTCAGGAGCGCTAAGAAATTGTATGTGGTAGAGTATGATCTTCCAGCTAAACCCGCGGCAGAGGCCCCGGAAGATGTACAAAATGTCTGGGCCACTAAGGATGATGATCACAACTTAGTGCAGTGCCTCATGCTAGCTTGCATGAGTCCAGAGCTTCAAAAACGTTTTGAATTCCATAAACCCCTTGGTATGATCCAGGAATTGGATGCTCTGTACAGGGAAACCGCAAAGTCTGGACGATATGATATCATGAAGGCTTTGATGGATTGCAAGATGGCTGAGGGTAGTTCAGTTGGCGAACACATGGTCAAAATGATTGGCTATGCTGAAAGGCTTAAAACCCTGGAATTTCCACTTCCACCTGGCCATATGATGGACATGGTGCTTTCTTCACTCCCCCCGTCTTACGACGGTTTTGTCATGAACTACAACATGACAGGGATGGAGAAGACAACGGAAGAAGTGCTCGCCATGCTGAAAACTACAGAAGGAGGACTGCGGAAAAATGGCAAGCAAGTGTTGCTTGTGAATAAAACCGCCAGTTTCAAAAAGAAGAAAGGCAAGCCAAAGAACGGCAAGGGCACCGGTAAGACCGGCTCCCAAAGCAACTCTAAGGGCGGAGCCAAGAATGAAACTGAGTGCTTCTACTACAAGGGCACAGGACACTGGAAGAGAAACTGCAAGAAGTATCTGGAAGATAAGAAGACCGGGAAAACCGGAAAAGGTATAATTGTTATACAAGTTAATGTCATTGACGTTTTGCTTGCTAGCGAAAACTCTAAGTCTTGGGTATTTGATACCGGATCGGTTGCTCACATTTGCAACTCGATACAGGGACTTCAGAAGGTGCGCAAGCTAGCAAAGAATGAAGTCGTGATGCGCGTCGGGAATGGCGCTGGGATCGCCGCTCAAGCCGTCGGCATTATGCCTCTACGTCTCCCTTCAGGATTTATCTTAGAACTAAGTAACTGTTATTATGTTCCACTGTTGTGTAGAAACATTATCTCCGGATCATGTTTGGTACACGATGGGTATTCGTACAAGTCTAAGAACAATGGTTGTTCACTTTATTGTAAGGATATGTTTTATGGATTTGCACCCATTGTTGGGGGCCTTTTCATACTAAATCTTGAATGTGGAAATGATGTCTTTAACGTGAATGCTAAACGCCTTAAGAAGGCTGATACCACCACCACTTTCATGTGGCACTGTCGGCTTGGCCACATCGGTAAGAAACGCATGCAAAGACTCCATAAAGATGGAGTTTTACCGTCCCTTGATTTTGAATCATTTGACACCTGTGAAGCTTGCTTGATGGGAAAAATGACCAAGACGCCGTTCACGGGTCATCCTGAACGGGCGGGTGAATTATTGGAAATAATACATAGTGATGTATGTGGTCCAATGAACACAGGCGCACGGGGTGGATATTTTTACTTCGTGACTTTTACTGATGATTTGAGTAGGTATGGCTATATCTACTTAATGAAGCATAAATCGGAAACCTTTGAAAAGTTCAAAGAATTTCAGAATGAGGTAGAAAATCATCGTAACAAAAAGATTAAGTTTCTGCGGTCTGATCGCGGAGGCGAATATCTTAGTCATGAGTTTGGCCAACATCTGAGTGATCGTGGAATCGTTTCACAGCTTACGCCTCCCGGAACTCCACAGAGAAATGGAGTATCGGAACGACGTAACCGAACCTTGTTGGACATGGTAAGGTCAATGATGTCTCTTACAAATCTTCCGATATCTTTTTGGGGTCACGCACTACTTACTGCTGCTCACACACTAAACAAAGCACCGTCTAAATCTGTTGAGACGACGCCACATGAGATGTGGCACGGGAAGAAACCCGACCTATTGTTTTTCAAAATTTGGGGTTGTGAAGCTTATGTAAAGCGTTTACAGCCAAGCAAACTTGATCCCAGATCAGACAAATGTTACTTTGTAGGTTATCCCAAGGAGACAGTTGGGTATTCTTTCTACCACGCCTCCAAGAACAAAGTGTTTGTTGCAAAACATGGAGTCTTTCTTGAGAAAGAGTTTCTCACTAAAGAAGTGAGTGGGAGGACAGTACAACTTAATGAGATTAGTGAATCTTCGGCAACCGTTGATATGGCTAAGGAACCGGAAGAAATTCCGCTAATTATCCCTACAACCGAGCCGGAAGTTGTCGCATGTGATGCGGAGACTTTAGACAATGTTGTAACTGAACCGCGCAGATCAGGTAGGGCTATCCAGCCACCTGAGTGGTTGACGAAATCTTCATTCTTGAAGACGATGAACCTGCGCACTACAAGGAAGCGATGGCGGGGCCCAGCTCAAAAGAATGGCACAAAGCCATGAGATCCGAAATGGAATCCATGTACAAAAACCAAGTTTGGAACTTGGAAGAACTTCCAGAAGGCGTAAAGCCCATTGGTTGTAAATGAATTTTCAGAAGAAAGACGGACGCGGATGGTAACATTACTATCCACAAATCTAGACTTGTCGCGAAAGGGTTCACACAAGTTCCAGGAGTGGACTACGACGAGACTTTCTCGCCAGTAGCTATGCTTAGGTCTGTTCGGATATTGCTAGTAATTGCTGCTTATTTCGACTATGAAATATGGCAGATGGATGTCAAAACGGCTTTCCTAAATGGAAACCTCAAAGAGGATGTATACATGATACAGCCAGAAGGTTTTGTCATTCATGAGGATGCTGGAAAGGTATGCAAACTTCAGAAAGCCATTTATGGTCTGAAGCAAGCATCAAGGAGCTGGAACATTCGTTTTGATGAAGTGGTCAAAGAGTTTGGCTTCATCAGGAATGACGAAGAATCTTGTGTTTACAAGAAGTTTAGTGGGAGCGCAAAAGCATTTCTAATCTTGTATGTGGATGACATATTGTTGATTGGAAATGACGTGAATTTTCTTAGCGAAATAAAAGACTCATTGAAAAGGAGGTTTTCAATGAAAGACTTAGGTGAAGCGGCATATGTATTGGGCATCAGAATCTATAGAGATAGATCAAAACGCCTGATAGCGCTTAGCCAAAGCACGTACATTGACAAGGTGTTGAAAAGGTTCAACATGGAGAACTCCAAGAAAGGCCTACTCCCCATGTCACCTGGCACAGTGCTTTGCAAGAATCAGAGTCCTCGGACTCTGGATGAGCGAGTACAAATGAATGATGTTCCATATGCCTCGGCAGTTGGTTCTATTATTTATGCCATGCTATGTACAAGACCAGATGTTTCCTATGCGCTAAGTGTTAGCAGCCGGTACCAAAGTGATCCAGGGTTGGAACACTGGGCCGCAGTCAAGGGTATTCTTAAGTACCTCAGAAGGACCAAGGATTTACTCCTTGTGTACGGAGGTGATGAAGAGCTCATTGTAAGTGGTTACACTGATGCAGGCTTCATGACTGACCCAGATGACTTCAAATCTCAATCAGGCTATGTTTTCATATTGAACGGCGGCGCAGTTGATTGGAAAAGTTCCAAACAAAAGACTATGGCGGATTCTACGACGGAGGCGGAGTATGTTGCCGCTTCAGAAGCCTCCAAGGAGGCGGTATGGATCAAGCAATTTCTTGAAGACCTTAGTGTGGTTCCTAGTGCCCAGGATCCGGTGGAGATCTATTGTGATAATAGTGGCGCCGTGGCTCAGGCAAGGGAGCCAAGTTCGCACCATAAGAACAGACATATTCAACGCAAATATAAACTCATTCAACATCATGTCGAAGAAGGTTTAGTGAAAGTACGCAAAGTTCACACGGATCTGAATGTGTCAAACCCGATGACAAAGCCTCTACCACGAGCAAAACATGAGCAGCACCGGATAGCCATTGGTGTTAGGGAAGCCATGTAACTGGATTATGACTCTAGTGCAAGTGGGAGTCTGTAGGAGATATGCCCTAGAGGCAGTAATAACAGTTATTTTGTATCTCCAAGTTTGTAATGAATGTTTATAATCCATGCTATAACTGCAATGATTCTCGAATCTACAATATCCACGAGGCTCGGAGGGAACTCATATGCACGTGTGGTATAATAAACGGTAAAATATATTCCTAGTCTTGCCTCTAAGACTAGCTCAAGTATTGCATGATGATCTTGTTTTCCTGATCATGGGCATGACTATGCCGGCAATTTTGAGAGCACAATGTTGGTAGAACGCTTGTGTTGAATCAACCCGGATTGATGTTATGCTATGAGATACCTTCGTCACAAGTTTATGGTTAATATCATTGAGATAGTTAATGTTTGCATAATTCCTTAGACCATGAGAGTATCAAGTTCCTTCGTGCTTGCTTCGTGAACTTTGGGGTTTGTTAAACGTCATCCGTAACTGGGTGGCTATTACGGTAGCTTACGGGTTCACGGAAAAGTATAGGAAGTAACAAGATAGCTCAAGATTGGGATTTGCTCCTTCGACGATGGAGAGATATACTTGGGCCCTCTCGGTGTAACGGTATCCATCATCATCTGGCCAGACACATTGTGATTTGACCACTGGGATGCCAGAACACGGAAAAGAGAAAAGAGAACAAAACCGGTAACTAGGTAACTTGCATGCTGGACAAATTGTTGATCCACAGGAATGCAATAAATCTCACCTCGGGTGTTTGTGACATATCGCGAAGCAAAATGAATAGCTCACTGCAACTGGAGGTTCACTCGAATATTTATTCGTGTGGGTATAGGGGTCAATATGGGTGTCCACGGCTCCGATGTTGATCATTGATCGGAAGGGGTTCCGGGTCATGTCTATACTTCACCGAACCTATAGGGTCACAAGCTTAAGGGTCATCTATCTGCTGAATACTAGACAGGGAGTCTGAGAGAAAATCACCGAAAAAAGTTTCGGACACCGGAATGGTTTCGGACAGCGGAATCGTACCGCAGAGAGAGGTCATCGGATAAGTTTCGATGATACCGAAAAGTTGTTTCGGGATATACCATTAAGTCAAATTGGTTTCGGCACATGCCTGATAATTCTTGGAGGGTGCCAGAATCATTCTGGAAGCTTTTTCGAATTTTCTGAGATAAAAACCGGAAATGTTCCGGAGCTGCCGGAGCCACTTCAGATGCGTTTCGCAGATGAAAATCACTAAAAACGGAATTGTTTCGGAACGCGTTGAAAATCATTTTAGTGGTACTGGAAATGTTCTTAGCCCACATAAATATTTTCAGTTCGATCAGACGCTGAAAAATGTCGTCGTGAATAGTGAAAGTGCTTTTTGCGATATTTATGTAGAGCCACCTTTTTAGACTTGGTCAAAGTTCTAGAAGGTAGTGGCTTACAAGGGAAGGAACCCCATTTGGGGGGCCCCCTAGAGGCGGCCAGCCATGGGTGGTGGAGCTCCACATGGCATCCCATTTTACCTTAACACCCTCATGTGTGACCTAATGCATGGGGTTTTTTGGTAAAAATATGGAGGCACACTACCCCTTGGCTTTCCTATAAATAGAGGAGGTGAGGGCTGCCATCTCTTCATCCCTTGCTCTCATACACATGCCATGCATTATCTGGCTTCTTCTCTCCCTCCCACGAAAAGAGTTTCGTAGAGCCGTAAGGCTGTCTGGGTTCCGGCAGGAACTAGTTCTGGACGGCGAAGCCCTGCCGGATAGCTGACACCGTATGTGTGCAACCCCATAGAGAGATTTTGTTTTCGATCTTTTGCCCGAGGGGCTGTTCGAGTGTCCTCCCGAAGGGCTGTCCGAGTCTCCGTCCAAGTTTCGAGGGTCCTCCCGAAGGGCTGTCCGCGACATCGTCCGGGGAACTGTCCGACCGCCTCCCGAAGGGCTGTGCGGAGAGGGAGTACATCCTCGCGGTTGGGAGGTTGTAAATCCTAGCTGCGGGGATCTTCACCGACGATCTACACCGACTCTTCTTCCGCTGCGCTTCGAGTCGGTACGGATCAGATCAAACCTTGTATGTAGTCTCCATAGTGGTCCTGGGCGTGCTCGCTATACCGAAAATTTTCATTTTCCGTTGCGTTCCCCTACAAGGTTGACCATATCTCTAGCATCATCAACAACCACACCAAGTTGGTTTAGTGATTTCTAAGGTACATGGTGAGTGTTCAATGTAGTGGAGTCATCAAAGTCTCTTCCAAAGGAAATCAAATTCATCGTATCGAAAGACCGTGACATCTTTTTACCTATCCTATGGTATAAGGTTGCAAAGGTTAATTCGTGAGATTATCCAATTTTCCATCGTCCAGATTGCATATGTTTTTCATACCTAGAGTCTACAAAAAGGCCAACATAAAATTAAGTTAGATATTTACTTCCAAGCCACTATGAGTCGTCGCATTTTTTCTTTTTAGTGCCTTACATCATTGAGTTTACGTCAACATCCTTGTGTTGATTTACTGGTCTTAGGGTCTAGCCTATTGTAGATTTGAGTTCTATTCAGATTAGTCATGCCACTATTACCCATGATCGTCACCTCCAGTGCCTACCACCACTCTCCTTCAAATTCCACCACGCCCCTATTACCGACCTCTACACCATCATACTTGAGGCCACTTGCATCTTCGCTTTACCAGATTGGGTAGTGTATGGATTTGTTTTTTAAATGAAAAATAATTGGGAATTTTTTGATCCAACTATATTAGAACTAGTCTATGAATTGAAGTTAGAACTGGTTTTGAGCAGTGTTCAACAAAATGTGCATAACTTTGTCATATGAAGTCCATTTTGCCTCCATGGCCACTCAAATTGAAGCTATAGGTAAGCCTCATTGAATTATGTTTTCAAGATTTTTGGTAACCTATGTCGATTCTCAAAGTCGGCCTCTAAGTGAGACTTTATGGCCTCAAAAAGTTTTACAATATTGTTCGTTCCAAAATTTAAACTAGCCCCATAATTGTTTAACACTCATCTGACACTGCCAATTGAGTGATTCATGTTGCGTTGGATAATTGAGATCAACAGTTATCTTGGAAAATATATCAATTTTTTAAGAAAAAATCGAGGAAAAGGTGAAAAGATTCTTGTATGTACTATATTTGTAGGCTATTTTTAGTCAGTATAGCTTTTTGATGTACACTTCTATGGTGCTGTCTATTGCTAATTCAAGTCATTTATCGCTCCTAATTTTGCAGCATCATGACCCCGTTATTGTTCTTGGCTCCCGTCTCTACTCTGGTCTAGCATAGGACCAACACAGTATTGTCTTTGAGCACTTAATGATATTGTATCTCTAAATTATTTATTGTTAAACTTGCTACCATACTTAACCCTTCCAAGCTCAACACATATCTCTATTATGCAGTTTCACATCAACTTGCAACCACTATACTAAATGTTTATAGGGAATTAACATCGTTAGTTACCAGTACCGCCTATTGTTGGGTAAGATTTGGTAAGAACTTGTAATAGGCTCTCATGTTGTGTGATTAGTTGCCACATCTTAGTAGTTGATAGGGGCGTTATGCTTGTGTTTTGTTTCTTGTGATCCATGTCAAGTTCAAAGTGAAAATACAAAAAACAAGCAAATGTTTCAATTTGGTTGCAATAGTGTTTTATTGTACTCTACACAATTGTATTATATGTATTGAAATATAGAGTACTTTGTTATGGATTAAATTTATACATGAACACTATAGATTCAATAAATGTAACGTATACTCACTACCCGTTGTTGGTTGGTTGATAGTATCATTAATGTGATCATTGGTAGGTACTAGAATCATGAGCACGGTATGCATTAAAAAAAGGGTAATTCTCTCGACTTATTCAAAGTAGGTACCATATATTTTCCTTTTTAAATAAAGGTTGTTGCCCTTTATGTCCATTAACAAAAATCAAGCTATAAAGAGTTCTACACCACAAAGCAACATCCACCAAGCATCATCAAATCACCGCCCTCTAGATTTCTACAAAATGAGACAATACCTACTTCAGTGCAGGTGGTGAGAGCTGAGGTTAGGCAGAGAAGCAAGTTATAGGGAAAGAAGGAAACTAGCAAAGGTAGAGCAAAAAAAGGAGGACTACTACGAAATCGTAACTGAATGAAGAACTCATAGAAGAGAGTGGTCCCATCAACCAATGTCTCATAGTACACAACATCCTTCCTTGTTCTTCTTGAAACACTCAGTCACGATGTGTCCCAACAGTACTAGGCACAAATGTAGCTCCGTTATGTTGGTTTCTTCATATGCATGTTGACCCACCAGTTAATCTAGTGAAAAATTGGTACATAATCCATGTAGGCTCACTTGACCAATATTTTTGAAAACATGATAAATTCATTGCTTTCCAAACACCACATGTCAATCATCTGCAATCCCACTGTAAAGTGTTCTCTTTTCCTTCCCCCTTCACCCACTGAACACTTCAACCATACTTTGTAATGTTGATCAATGATGTGAGGCTATTTAAGCCATGTGGCGCAGCTAACAACATACCAAATGTATGTGGCCAAAGGACAAACAAAGTAAATATGGTATATTGTTCCATCACATCCATGAAACAAACAAGTTTTAGCACAAATACCAGCTCTAAGCTATATAACAACAATAGTTAAAATGTCTTTTAGGACAAGTTGCAAAAATAAAATTGACTCTAGGGGAATTTTACATTTCCACAGGAATCCTAACGGCACTTACCCAATACTTTGCATTGCTAAGTAGAAGGATTTGACATTAAAATGGCCATCAGAGGATAATAGTCATATACACTTTGTATATGTGTTTAGTGTTAAACCTTCAAAAAAACTCCTTAAAGCCATATCATTTCTCCACCCCCTAGTGTTATGAGGAAACTCCTACATTGCATCCTACTGCACATAGCTCTTTTACCTATAGTGCAATGTTTTAAAGAGGTAGACTTTTTAGCGGATAGTGTTAATAAGGTCAGTATATGTTGCTCTACACATCACTCCAAGATTAGTCTTATCTTTGTTACCTTCATTCATTTTATAACATAGCTTTCTAATTCATTTACATGACCCCTTTCCAAAATATAAATCTCCATGATTAGCTTTAACTTGACTCAGAGTACAATTGTTCGAGTATTTCTCAGAGAGAAACTTCACCTATCTCTGGTTTCACCAAAAATCTTGTTGGGCCATTTAGCTTTTTTCTAGGGATCATGCAACTTTGTTCGAGGATATTAAGAGGTACGATTACATAATCATGTGGCGTTCCCACCTAGACATAACGATCGAAACTAAAGACAAATTTTTTTAGCTAATCTATCTACTAGGAAATTTTTGCTTCTAGATAACAAAGGAAAAAATGTTGGAGATAATTTAAATCAAAAATCCGCAAGCCTTTATGGTCAGTATTGATGGTCTACCATAGCGAGTAGCTTTACTGCTGTGACTGATTTTTTTCCTACCATTTTCCAATCGTTTTTTCTTACAACATGAATACTTTTGGAAATTTGAGAATAGTTTTTCAAACGTGAGACATTTTGAAAATCCTCTTTTGGAAAAATATGAACATTTTTGTAGAAAACATAACAATTTTAAAATTGGGAATATTTTTTGATAAATATGAACAATGTTTTCAACATGAACATTTTTTATAAAAAAGAACATTTTTCCAAAATTGTGGACAATTTTTAAATAATGTCAATATTTCTAGAAAATTCAACATTTATTAAAATTCAGAATTTTTAAAGCACACAAAAAATGAACACTTTTAGAATGTGAACATTTCTGAAATTGATATTTATTAAAACATGTTAACAATTTATAAAACATAGAGCTTTTTATATATTAAAGTAATTTTTACAAATTTGTAGAAAAAAAGATATAAAACGAAAGAAACAGGACCAAAAATAATCCAATGGGAACCTTCCTTCCCAAAACTGGGATACTGTTATACGTTCTGTTCCGTAAATGGGCTGGACCAATACGCATCATACGTGAGCTATCATGTGTAAAACAAGAGCTCTTATACCGGGGACCTCCTATCTGCCGTGTTATGCGGCAGACTAGCGGGGCTTCACAGAGTTGCCAAACCAACAGGCCGGCCCAGGTAGCCAATTCATGAACTAAGCCACTGGAGCTGAACACCTTTTATGAACAGTAAGCAACGCAAACTTTGAAGTTGTTAGACTTGAATAAAATTCCTAGAAAAGATGGACTCACAAGGATTCAAACTCAGAGCCTCCTGGAGTAAGCAGTGGTACATAACCACTAGAATACATAATTTTGATGTCAAAATCTTGCAGCATGGCTTATGATAATTGTGAACGGCGACAAATCTAATTTTTCTGGAGTATCTTGAATGCGTTTTTATTTAGGAAAGTGATTTAATAAACAAAACATTTCAAAATTTTGAACAAATTTACAACTTGGAAAATTATTTGAAACTCATAAACTTTATGGAAAAGTCAGACATTTTTCAATCATGAACAAATTTTAGGAAAGGGAGAAATTTTTGAACAAATATGGAAACATTAACGGTTTTCCAAATCTTAAACATTTTTTTGGAAAAATGGAACGTTTACTGAAACTCTAAAAAAATCTAAAAAGCAAAAACTTTTGCATATGTGAACAATTTTTGAAACTGTGAACAAAATTAGTTAAGCCGGACTTTTTTTAATACTATCAACATATTTTGAATTTGTGAACAAAATTTGAAAAAAGGAACTTTGTGAACTTTTGATCAATTTTAGAAACCTCAAATTTTTTTAGAACGAACATGTTTCTCAAACTTAAGGGCTATTTTGAAAATTGTGAACATTTTTTTAATTTATGAACAATATTGTATGACAGCAAATTTCTTGAACTTCTGACAAAAATTTTGAAACCCCAGAACTAAATTGGGAAAATGCAAAAAAAAAATCAAATATGTGATTTTTTTTTTGAAAATCAAGAACCTTTTTTTAATTTGTGCACAAAATTTAAAAAGAAACATTTTTTTAACTTCTGAACATTTTTTGAAAAGCGTGCACATTTATTAAATTTGGGAACAAAATTTGGAAACGAGAACATTTTGTGAAGTTTTGAACAAATTACGAGCAACACAAACATATTTTGAAAAAATAAATAAGAAAATACACTTGAAAATGAAAAAGGAAAAGGAAAAAGAAAAAAACAAAAACAAAAAATGAAAGATTAAAAGAAAAAACTGAGCCGGAAATCTCCTAGACGGTTCCCAAAACCATAAAGACCTGGCTGGAAGCCACCTAGAAACTTCCCAAAACTGGAAGCTCTGAAACGTTTAGTCGGTCGGCCCATCCCGAATGCTCGTTGATGTCCCCTTTGCATCGCTCTGGCAACTTGCCGCACCGAGCGGCAAACAAGAAAACACCTTATACAGGGGAGCTCCTATTCCATGCTTCAGGCACCAGGGAAGCTCGCCGGTGCTGATGGGCCGGCCTATGTACTCAATCACATTTGAGGAAAACAACGAAAACAAAACAGGAAAAAATCTGCAAAAATGAAAATGTTCATGAATTCGAAAAACTTCACGGATTTAAAAAAAGTGATCAATTTTGTAAAAAATCATCAAATTTGCAGAATGTTCTTTAAAATTCTCCAATTTTAAAAAAGTTCATCAAATTCTATAAAAAGTTCGCAAATTCGAAAAATGTCATCGTTTTAAAAAAAATCACCGATTTTGGAAAAAGTTCACGAATTTAAAGTGAAGAAAAAACAAAAAGGAAAAAATAAAATAAAAAATAGCTAAACGGGTCGGCCCAACTTGGAGGGCTTCAGCGCCCGTTTGCAAAATGGACAGTAACGGGCGCCTGAAGCGCCAAATAGGATATGCGCCTATACAACGCAATTACTTCATGTAGCAACAAAAGCTAGGGTTAATTCATTGATGTTTACAGGAAAAGCAATGGGGTCACTGGGAGTGCCCAACCACATGTGCCGCCCTTGGGTAAGAGTAACACTTGACCTAGCGAGTCTATGAGTTTCAAAATTGGAAACTCAAGGTTCAAAAGTAAAGTTACACAAATTGAAAACTTTAACTGTTTTTAGGATATCTCTAATGATACTTTCATAGTTCCCTCCGATGCCCTGCCGAATATGATTTACAACCTGTTTGCAATCAGACGTGATTTGAAGATGTTGCATACTAAAGTCTTGAGCTAAAGATAAAACCTCCCTGCAAGTGAGGGTTTCGAGTGAAGCAGGATCCGCCAGACCTTGAATGACAAGTACCAACGCCCCTAAGTAGGATCCATCCCTATCTCGACATAATGCCGCCACTTCACCCAGAAAATTCTCCTATGATATTGTTGCGTCCATGTATATCTTTATGTATCCCTCGGCCGGGTGGAATCCACCGTCGTTGTTCCTGATTGCATGTGTACTTGGCCGCAGTGGTAGGCTCCGTTGGAACCAACAACTGCTCCAACTCCGAGATGAACCATAGGACAAATATGTGAGTATCTATGGGCCCTGATCCTCTCCTTCATGTATCAATTTCCATCTTGAGTACCAGCTTGCCTATTGTCAAACACGGGCGCGCCCATGTCTCACTACAAGCGAGACAAAGTCAGCTCTAGTTGAAGGCAGCGGCCTAAACTGGCCGGCGCAGCTCACGCGAGGCCACTTCCTCTTCTTCTTTTGTTCGTTTGACCTTTTGTTTGGTTTTCTTGATTTTTCTGTGCTTTCCTTTGCACTTCCAAACATTCTACACGTATATATTACAAAATAAACTTTTCATAATGTATTGAAAAATGGTAATCATCCATCTTGAAGAATGTTAAATGTGTATAGAAAAAATGTATACCAAAAATATACAATGGGCGTGAAAAAACATGATGATGTATTTAAAATATGTTAAACGATTATTTGTATTTTTTAATCAAGTTTTGAAAGACGTTGAATGTGTATAGAAAAAAAATTAATCAAGTTTGGACCATTTACTAAAAAATGATGAAATCTTCTGATCATATATATGCAAATATGAATCAAGAATTTTTAAAAATGTTGAACATGTATTCAAAATGTTAACCAAGCATTTGGAAAATGTAAAATGTGCATAGAAAAAGTGTTGACCATGCATTAAAAAAAAGTTAATATTGGATTTGAAAGTGTTGATAAATCATTTGAAAGAATGTTCATAGAAAAAATGTTGAACATGTATTAGAAAAATGTAATCTTTTATTTGAAATTTTTTAATCAAGCATTTGAAAAAAACTAAGTGTGTATAGGAAAAATGTTGACCATGTACACAAAAAAGTTTAAATCTTGTATTTTCAAAATGTTAATCAAGCATTAGAAAAATGTATTCTATTTAGTTTTTTTGACTATGTATGAAAAATGCATAATTTGTATTAAAAATATATTAAATGTGTATTAGAAAACTGTTGTTGATATATACAAAGAATGTATAATGAAAACGAAAAGAAACGAAGAAAACCAAAAGAATGAGACAAAAAACAAAATATCCAAAATAAAAAAGAAAATGAAAAATAAAATTGAAGCAACAAATGAAAAAGAAAAGAAAAAAAACGTAGAAGAAAAAGGAAACAAACAAAAACTAAAACTAGCGGAACCCTGGGTCAT
The DNA here is from genome assembly GCF_018294505.1 of Triticum aestivum. Taxonomy (NCBI): domain Eukaryota; kingdom Viridiplantae; phylum Streptophyta; class Magnoliopsida; order Poales; family Poaceae; genus Triticum; species Triticum aestivum. The sequence continues at coordinate 590,845,858 of NC_057802.1, forward strand.
TTTGCCTCAACTACATTCTGCCCTACAAATTGATCAGAATCCCGACGCTAGCCTGGTGGCTAGCACGGTTTTAACCTATCTAGGAGACCACGGTTCGAACGGCAAATCCAAAACGGCTCCCGTTGCACCCGTTTCTTCAGTTTTGCGCAAACGGGCGCATACCCCGACGCCGCACTGGACCGGCCTAGTTCTTTTTTTCCTCTGCATACAGGAGCCAAAAAAGGGTGCTCGCAACTGAGGGTTCAAACTCGGCCTCACTTGATCGAGAGATCAACGTTCTGATCACCAGGACAACGAACACCTCGTGCATAAAGACTTCTTTCCATTCTTTTATTTTTTCAACACGTTGTGAGAGCCCGGTTTTGGGAAGCTTCCCAAACCAGTTTTGACCGGTTCGCAGGCAAGTTCCTGGGTGGTTTTCTCTTCTTCTTCTTTTTTCTTTTCCTTTTTCCTTTTTTCTTATTTTCCTTTTTTTCTTTACTTAAATGCATGAACTTTTTTTTCATGTTCGATGAACTTTTATAAAAATAGATGTTTTTTTTCAAATTCAATGAACTTTTTTGAAAATTCGATGAACTTTTCTCAAAATCGATAAACTTTTTTCAGATTTGATGATTTTTTTTCAAAATCAATGAACTTTTTTTTCAAACTTGATGATATTTTTCCCAAAATTGATGAACTTTTTAAATTCTGTGAATTTTTCCAAATTTGATCAACTTTTCGAAATTGATGATTTTTTTGAAATTTGATGAATATTTTTCAAAATTGATGAACTCTTTTTGAAAGTTGATGAACTTTTTTCAAAAATGACGAACCTCTTTTCAAATTTGTGAATTTAAGTTTATGGGAATTTTTTCAATTTTCATGAACATTTTTTGAATCCATGTATTGTTTCTCTTTTTTTTTCAGATTTTTTTCGATGGTTGACCGTTCAACTGGCCAACTGTCGACAGGTCAACTGAGATCGAGCGAACGATGCGACAGGAAAAAGGGGAAGAGGCGACCTGGGCCAGCCCAGTTTGCGGGCGCTTGGGCGCCAGAACTGACAACCGGCACTAAAGGCGCCCGCGGCGCTCCTTTTTCATTGTTTATCTTTTGATGTGTGCGTGAGTGGGCTGGCTAGTTACTGTTGAAGATTGCAACGAGAGTTCCTATGGTCACGCTTCATGCCAGAAATAGCGAGCGCGCTCAAACACATCAAACGCTACTTTTTTAAAGAGGATGTTCCTGTCGTTATAATGGGAGAAGTGGGATTCGAAATACACACGAGACCGTTGATGGATGTAGCTAATAACAAGTAAGTCAAGCTCATTTGGTTGACCACACACAGGAAAACCAGTGCTATTTGACACTTCCTTTAGTTAACGAACATTAAATACCCAATATAAATTATTTAAAAATATATAAATTTCAAACCGAATTCTTAAAATATTGATAATAGAATTTGAAAAAAAACTTCATAGAAATTGTTACAAGTTCACAGAAATGAAAAGGGCCGCGAATTTGAGAAAAGTTCATGAATTTGGGAAAAAGTAAGAATTTGAATTTTTTTGCTGATTTTAAAAAAGTTCATCGATTTTGAAACAAGGTTCCTCTATTTGAAAAACAAAGTTCACAATTTTTAAAAAGGATTCATAGTTTGAAAAAAGTTGATCGATTTTGAAATAAAAGGTTCATGGATTTGAAAAAAGTGCATCAATTTTGAAAAAATTCATGAATTAAAAATTTTTGTCGGCTTGGAAATGTTTTGTAATTTAGAATAAGTTCACAAAAATGGGAAAAAAAGTCATTGAATTTAAAAACATAGGCATTTGAAAAAGTTTGAAATTTCAGAAAATCTTAGAAAAGTTCACGAAAGTTGGAAAAAAGAGAAATGTTCATGAATTTGGAAAAGGAAAGAAAAATTGAAAAAGGCTCGTGGATTTTTGAAAAATGTTCACGAATTTGATAATAGCTAAAAAGAGAAAAGAAAGCTAAAACCGATTAAGAACAATAAGAAAAAGGAAACTATAATTAAAAATCAAATTAGCAAAATGGTTGGGGAAAACCAGAAGACAACCGCCCAGAAAAATGCATAACAAATCATTGGAAAAAGCATCCCAAGAAAAACCGGTGGATAAAAAGATCAACGTGGGCTGCCCTTTTAGAATATAATGCAGTTGAGGGTGTTCGCCCATTTTTGATTTGTATTATATCCGGTGCTAAAGTTGTCGAATAGGAACTGATGATGCAAAACAATGACATTTTGACGGGAGCAACTAACCAAGGGTTTCCCCTTGCGGGAGCCTCACAAGCGTCACTTTTGGTGGGCTGAGAGTACGCTAAGTGGCGCCCTTTCATCCGCCGCCACATGTCACGTGCTGGGTGCACTAGTAGAAAAACGACCTAATGTTCAGCTAATTAGTCTCGGTTCAATTACGACCCGGTACTAATGGTACCATTAGTCCCGGTTCAAACGGTTATGCATTAGTCCCGGTTCGTTAGTGACCTATAGTCCCGGTTTGTGTCACAAACCGGGACTAAAGGGGTGGTGGTAGGCTAGCGTCAGGCCGAGGACCCACGAGCCTCTTCAGTCCCGGTTTGTGACACAAACCGGGACTATAGGGACCTTTAGTCCGGGTAGGAGCCACCAACCGGGACTAAAGGGGTCTAACCTTTTAGTACCGGTTGGTGGCTCCAACCCGGACTAAAGGGGTTCTACAATTTTCAAACTCTACCCCCACCCCCCGGTATCGCCTTTTCAGTTTTGAAAAAATGATAAAAATTTCAAAAATTAAAATCCTTCGAGATGTAGTTATGTTACTACATCTACTAGTTAGGGAAATTTAATAACATAAATTTCGACATGTTTTGCCAAAAAAAGTGTTATGAAAAAGTAAAATGACCATAACTTTTGCATACGATGTCGAAAAAAGTATAATATATCAAAATGTTCAGCACGAAAAGCAGGTTCCGATTTCGACCGTCGTAGGCTATTTTGCAAATTTTTAGAATCCTCAGATTCTGAAAGGAAAAAAATTATGCTCAAATTTCAGTTTTTTTGAACTTTGGTCAAACTATTTATTCAAGAAATATTAGTGTTAATAAACAATTACTGTTTTTTACAATAATAGTTTCAAATTCAAACGGTGAAACGTGTGACTTCATGCTAAAGCTAAACTCCTAAGGGTTAATAGGATTGACAGCTTACTATTGTGAGGAAAACAACAAGTGCAGACTTGGAAACTAGGGGGAATAGAACTCGAAATTTAAGCATGCTCAGGCTGGAGTAGTGAGAGGGATGGGTGACGGCCGGGAAGTCAGACGATTTGGAATGAGTGCTTCACACTTGAGCGGTGATTAGGAATGATTAGAGATTAAATTATCAAATAATTCAGAAATTTGAAAATCAGAAGAAAAATATATAAAAAAATCAATTTTTTCTGTAAAATTCCTTTAGGCCCCTAGCCCCCGGTGCGGGCTCGTGCCACGTGGTGGGCCTTTGGTCCCGGGTCGTGTTGAACCGAGACTAAAGGGGAGGGACCTTTAGTCCCCACCCTTTAGTGTTGGTTGCAGAACCGGGACTCAAGGTCCTTACGAACCGGGACTAAAGCCGGATTCTGCACTAGTGGTGCTCCCTCTGATTTTTATTTTATTTTTCTATACACGCTTTTGGGTTCTAGATTTTTTCGGTTTTTGCTTGGTTTTTCCTAGGTTTTGGAGATTTTTTTTAAAAGAAAAATCGGCGAAAGAGCATGTTTTTTTGTTTCCGTGAGAGCTACATATTTGCTTCCACGAGAGGCACAACTTTGTTTCTTGTGGATGCACATGTTTGCTTCGGTGAGAGGCACATCTAGAAGTACAAAAAAAGTGCTTTTAGCTTGGTTTTTTTCCATGAAAAAAAGTTCATCAAAATCTATTAATATGAGATCTAGTTTTGAAGATCTCGAGGCGAGAATCAATGGTGAAAACGGTTCGTGTTTAGACGCACAGTTTAAGAGACAAAACGTTTTGAATAAATATATTTACGAGAAAAGAAAAAAATTTAGGTTGCAACAAGTAGCGCACATGCAGTGCGCCATTTGTCGCAACCTTGAAAGATGGGAGTAACATTTGTAAGGGGTACCCCTCAATTATATCGTATTCTGACACTACGAGAAAGAAAATTATCCTAGCAATAGGACCAGGAAAGAGACGATCATTTGGATGGCCCACACACTAGAAAGCATCGACTCTTCCAATTCAAAGGTAGACTAAAAAAATCCCAATTCAAAGCTGGTAATGACGTGCCAAAATATTTGCGCCATACCTTTATCCACACACCTCGCTATCGCCATTTTCCAGCCCGGTCAAGACAGCTGCGTACGCATTTCATTCCACCTTGGTTTGTGGCCATAACAAGCCGAACTGCTCGACCCACGCTCCAATTCAGCGAGAATCAGGAAACGAGCCCTGCACGGATGGACGGCTCGTCGGCGGAGGTGGCGAAGGTGAAGCGGGCGAAGACCGTCTTGACGGTGGCGGCGATCTCCGGCTCCCTCCGCCGGGCCTCGGCCAACGCCGGCCTCATCCGCGCCGGTAAGCCAGCTAACGCCACCACCTAGCCTCTCAGCAGGCGTACGCATCTCAATCGTGGTAACTCTAAGACTGAGGCGTTCGTTCCGTGTCGCTGTGTATCCAAGCCGCCAAGATGTGCGAGGAGTCCATCCCGGGGCTGCAGATCGACCACGTCGACATCTCCGACCTGCCGCTCCTTAACACCGATCTCGAGAACGTCGACGGCAACGCCTTCCCGGCCGCCGTCGAGGAGTTCCGGGACAGGGTCCGCGGCGCCGACTGCTTCCTCTTCGCCTCCCCCGAGTACAACTACTCCATCTCAGGTACACGGCGTATACTGTGTTCCGGCAACACCACAGCTTCCTGCACCCGTAAAGACCGAGCGACAGGTGTTTTTGCTTTCTGAAAGTCTGAAACCACGTGTGCAGGCCCTCTGAAGAACGCGCTGGACTGGGGGTCGCGGCCACCGAACGTGTGGGCGGACAGGGCCGGCGCCATAGTGAGCGCGTCAGGGAAGTCCGGCGGCAAGAGGTCGGCGTACCACATCCGGCAGGTCGGGGTCTTCCTCGACATCCACTTCATCAACAAGCCGGAGGGGTTCGTCTCGGCGCACCATCCGCAGAGCAAGTTCAACGGCGACGGCAACCTCATCGACCCGGAGACTGGGGAGCTGCTGAGGAAGATCCTTCTTTCCCTCCGGGCGTTCGCGCTCAGGCTCATCCACGGCAACGACTCTGCTGCAAACTCCGGACAAGGTAGTTAGTATATTTAGTGGTGTGTGCCATCTGCTGTGATGGCCGGATGAAGGAGCTAGTTGAGATGTCGGGATGTTAGTTGCTTGAATAATCTTGTATGCCAAACATTCTTCTTCGCTAGCTTCCATGGGATAATAACGGAATGGCTGAGCGTGTGGCCATTTTACATCCAACTCTTCGTAGGAAACCATGATCAAAGCATATATGGCTCATACAAAGTGATAGAATGAATGGCTATTAAACAACGTCGCTTTAATACGACGTCGTTTTAATACGGAAACCATTATTCGAGCATTGCTATAGGGTTTCGATCGAATGTTGGTTTCCGTATGATATTCTCCCCCTTGTATATAGCAATGCTCGAATGATAATCACACGCACAATATGTCTTTCTTCTTTCTCTCTCGTGATTCACTTAGTGTTAGTTCTTTTCTCTCTCGAATAATTAATAAGTTCACCCGCAAACCTTAGAAAACTCGCACTAAAAAAGGTCTCCATCAATGGAGGTGATCTCCGGTGCCTGTTGCTAAGTTGTGCTCTTCTCGAGACATAGAGTGGTGCTCCTCCTTGTCAATTTTACGCATAGGGCAGGAGCTGTGCAGGTTGCAGCACCTGCGTGTGCACCATTGTGAACTGGAAATGATAGAGTTGCATGCTCCAAATCTTACCAAATTTGGGTTCAAGGAAGATCTCATGCAAATTGTGCTCAGTGATTGTCTAAGGTTGTCAGAGGCGACCTTTGTGTCGAACATGAGGACTCAAGAGTTCCATGATTATGATTTCGACGATTTGACCTTCACCTTCACCGAGCTTGCTCTTCCACATGTGCAAAAACTATTTCTACTTTTGAATTTTGACAAGGTTTTCTCTAGAAAGAAGTGCTTCCTTTTACTTTATTTAAACTTTGCTATCACAATATTGGATCTCAGTTTAATTATTAATTTTGTGCATGTGTACTGTTTCTCTTCCAGGTGCTAAGGTTCAGTGAAAACCAGACTAGCTTCATCAATTTGAGACATCTGAACATAAACCTTGAGCTCAGGTGGGATCCATATGATGACAGTTGGGTAATGGGGTTTCTTAATCTTTTCAAATTAGCACCTCTCTTAGAAGAATTGGAAATGCATGTAAGTAATTTAACTGTTGATTATGAACCTTTTTAACACATTAATTAGGATGTTGTGTGTTGCGTCTGTTTGACCCCCTCCCCCTTGAAGAATATGTATAGTGAAATTAACGGATATATGTGTGAGTTGGGTCGTGATAAATTTTGCCCTGCTACTATGAGGATGGTGACGGCTGTGCAAGAGCCCCTGCATCATCACCTCAAGAGTGTCCACATGTCTGGGTTTTGTGATGTCTCGGGGCTGGCCGAGCTGACGCTATACATCCTTGGGAATGCTACTGTAATCAAGTATGGAGGTAGATCTAGTGGCGTAAGCCCACACTCTTCACAACGATGATATATATTCAGTCAGCAAGGCTGGTTGTATCGAGGGGGATCATTACCACGTCGATCAGAATAGGATGTTTGCAGAGCAAATCCTTGGCAGTGAGGAGTTCCGTCATATCGTCACCATCTTGTGAAGTACAATGCTGGGGCTGGAGCCTGGAGATGCTATTTATATATGCCGACGGTTGATGGATATGGGCGTGGTGGAAAAAGGATCGATCGGTTGCTTTATGAAGATTTATAATAATACTCAGAAGGGAAGCATTCATGTACAAGCCGAATGATTAATGCAGTAGTGTGTGCACCAAAATTCAGTGTTGTCTGCATTTTTTGTTGTAATCTGGGTTAACTATGATTTCATCTTTTTTGGCTTTGCTATTATGAACATAAGCAGTTGGTAGCAATTTCAAGTGCTATATATGTGGTACACTGTCATTAATGAAATCATGGAATCATTCATCTCATTCCATGCATGGTCCGTGTGCGATGCTGTCAAGATTAAATCATGGAATCATTCATCTCATTCCATGCATGGTCTGTGTGTGATGCTGTCAACATTCAGTGTTTTCCTTGCTGCAACTAGTCTTGCAGCAAGATTCTAGTTAAAAGTTCCTTTGCAATACTACATTCTTCCAACTAATGCAGACAAAATAAGAGCAGAGAAGCCACTCCTTCTAACTACACTGGAGAACCTAGTTAAGTTCTAAATAATCACTCACTAATTCCACCCTTCTAATTAACTGCACAGGAGATTCACCCTTGTAACCACTCCAATGCTTCAACAGAGAAGTTTGAGTAAGAGGGGAAGAGGGAACATGAAGGGAGTTCTGCATATTTTGGCCTAAAGAGTTGGATTTTGCCTTGCTTAAAATTAAAAGAATCACAGACGATGATTTAATTTTATCAAATCTCAGAATATTTTCTCGCTGGTTAAAAGAGGAAAAATGAGGGGACAGAGCCAACCATTAAAACAAAACATTATTTTAGTGCGAAACCCGTCTAAATTACTTGCAACTTCATACTTTTTCACTTCTTGCAAATCAAGAAATTAGTAGCATCTCAGCACGTACACTCGCAGTGCTATCATTATATAGGAAATCCACAAAAGGAGAGGGAACATCATGCAACCACGTCATATCAAAACAAATCCATCACCTCAGCAACATTACAGGAAATGACAAAATGGTTTTGACTTACAAAAGCCGCGATCTAAGACTGTGTAATAAGTATTCATAAATACTTCCAGGCTGATGATATTATTACGAAACCAGTCGATACATACATATCGTTCTTTGCTTCTCCTTGGAGGCAGGATATTGATCTCCACACTTCTTGCTGGGGGCTATTATCAGTCTTACTTCCTTACCTTTTTGGGCAGCCGGCATCCATTATGCGCGAGCTGGGTCACGTCGTGGACATGCATGATAGGAGACGGGGTCCTCACTCTTTCGCCCCGGAAACCATCCGCAAAGCCCATGATCACCTTCTTCTTCTTCCTGAAAAAGGAGTATCCTTTCACCTTCACAACAACCGACTTGAGGCCAATCTTGCTGGCAACTCGCCCCATGTGTTCCCCTGTTGCTTCACCAGCATACCGAGCAAGACGAGACCGCCCCTTTCGATCCTCCAAACAGCCAGCGGAAGCCCCAGCCTTCCTGTTCCCTTTGACGTCCGTCACAGTCACAAAGGTCTTCTTCCCCTTGAGCGTGACGTGGAGAACGTCCCTCTTTACTCGCGGAGCCCCTGCTGGCCGCAGCATTTCCATGTTAAACCGGCCGGACCTGCCATCACCGGCAGTGAATCCGGTTCCACCCATCCTGTCACCAATGGCTGTGAATCCGTTTCCACCCATCCTGCCATCACCAGCTGTGAATCCATTAACACCCATCCTGCCATCAGCAGCTGTAAATCCGTTTCCACCCATCCTGCCACCACCGGCTGTGAATCCGTTCTCAGCAAAGTGACGGGGAAAACCGCCGTCAGTCTGGTTCCGTGCTTGCATGATGAGGCGGCTCATCGGATCACCGGCGTTCGTGAGGCCCTGCAGTGGGCCCTGCAAAAGCACAAATCGAGATTCAAATTGTATCAAGCACCAGATAAACAAGACCGACCACTCTGTTGATGTCTCGGCAAAACTTGGAAAAAAAATGCAGAAAAAGTGTGTGTACGTATGGCAATGTATCAGCTAATAAGATTAAGGTTATAGTAGCAAGCATTTGCAGTCACCAACAGGCACCGGACTCGGTTAATTTGTTAGGTTAGCTGGAAATGGCAAAGGAGGTGTAAGTACAGTAGCAAAGAAACAAAGAAATTTTCACAAGAACTCCTCTGTTTTCGTCTCATCTTCTTCTAATCCCCATGAAATGAAATTACACCACCGGTTTGTGCCACTCGAGTTGAGAGGCCTAGCTCCTGAATTTATCTATCTGTTTCAGTTCATGAGATTCACTCTACCAACGTATTGCCGGCTAGATGGGTCTAATTAGCTGGAAATGCAACGGAAGGGAGCGATGTCGATCAGTTAGACCGGGGAGCTGGTAGACGTACCTTGTCAGTTGACAGCAGGCGCTGGGCGCCTGGTGAGGCGAGCGGTCGCAGGAGTGCTCGGCCGGCGAGCCCGAGGGCCCTCGCTGCCATCGCCGCCTGCTGGCCGGACGAGGATGAGATCCTCTATGGGCCGGCGGCAGCGGCAGGGAGCAGATCCGGCGGTGGCTTCGGTCCAAGTCGACACAGAGACGGTCGATGGAGGAGTTGTGCGGGGAAGAGCCGGTCGAGGAGGAGGGTGGTGGCTCCAGCGGCGGAGCGAGACGGGGAACGGCGGCGGCGGTGGGGATTGGAGTTCTTCTTTTTAAAAAAAATGGGGATTGGAGTTGAAGCTACGGGAAACCTAACGAGACGTGGGCGGCTGGGGAGAGAACTGTGTAGCTGATCCAATATCTTCAGGCCCATGAGCAAGTGGATGCAACAACGAAGGCCCGACCCAACCCATCTCTAGGCCGGCCCAGACAGGTTAATTGGTTGCCGAGCGGATCAATGGCTGGTTTAGCGCTTGTTCGTGACTGATCCGCTTCATCAAAATCAGCTTCGTTTGTCTCAAATTTTTTTTTCAAAATCAGCTTCGTACCATCGGATATGCAGTGTGGCATGAAATTTACCCTCGCGATTAGGGTTTGACCTACTCCGCCAGCGGCCGCTGGCGTTGAGTCCCTATACCGATCCACCGGCCTCTCCCTCGCCCCTCGTTATCTTCACTGGCGAGCGAGCGGAAGATATGGGAAAATTTACTTCAGGTGCTCAACAATGAGGGTAACTTATTTTCAATTTGAGGAATTCAATTTTTTAGGTAAAGGATTAAAGAGGGTGGGTTGAAACTTTTTGGGAAAGGGTTAGACTTCCTCTTAACTCGTCATGTGTTTGCGAACCCTTCGTGCTTTGAAAGTCAGTCTCCGTGTAGAACTACCTTGCCAACAAAAGTTTCTCTTGGATGTAAGAAGCACTTATATGGAGTATTTGCCATGAATTCTCTGGCACTGCCAGACCTACATGTTAGAAAATGGGCCACGGCCAGCCAACCCATAGAAAACACAGTGTGGTATTAAAAGTAAATTGGGCCATCAGAAAGAAAAAAAAGTAGGCATTCCTTTGTACCTGCCAACCCAGCTTTGGTTGTGTAGCTTCGCCACTGTTCTTCGAGATACTAAATCTCCAAGCTAGAGAGTCCGTGAGGCAGTGATCCTGTTGGGATCCAAAGCATTCGGGCATCCCTGTTAAAAAACATTTAGGCAAAGTTCTTTTGGCAAGTTTCCTAACCGGGCAACCAATCTCAACTCGCATCGGTTTCACAAGTGACGCTCGATCCTACGAGATCGTGTGCTCCCCATCTTGCCTTATCCTCTTCTCAAGAATCCTTCTCCACCTCTCATTTCTTATCCATAAGACACCACTCCTTCCTTCTACATCCACGATGCGCTGCTCATTGTCGCTGCAACCGCTCTCCTGCTTGATCTCCGCCAAAACTCGCCTTATCTTCCCTCACCATTCCCTAGCACCCTCACCTTTGTCACACATGAACTGCAATGAAGTCCGGGGGGTGCTACGTTCATGCCCACCACATGCTGCAATGGTGAATAGCTAGGTGGTGAAACGGTGGTGTCGGGACGTTGCGACGGCGGTGATCGCGCATTGCAACTGCGGCCGCCGCATGCTGGAACTGGCTGGCGGGATGTCGCTACACTACTAGGGAAAAGCTTATAGGCAGACGCTTACTAGTAGTGCGGGTTTATACCCCTCGCTACTGCTACTTACTAGTAGCGCGGGTTTTTACCCCTCGCTACTACTAAGTTGATAATAGTAGCGCGGGTTTTTAACCCTCGCTACTACTAAGCGGTTTCTAACGTGCCCCCCGGGACATGCCATAGTAGTAGCGAGGGGTATACTACTACTAAATTTATAGTAGTAGCGCGGGTTTATACTCCTCGCTACTACTAAGTACGAGGTAGGTTAAGTCCCCATATCCTCGGCCGAATCCCTCCTCTCCCCCTCACTCTCCTCCTCTCTCCATAGGCTCTCCGGTGATGAGGTGCTCCTGCCCAAGCACATCTCTTCCTCCATGCCGTCCAACAAGTCCGCCTCCTCACGTCGCTGGCGTCCAGGAGCTCGCCCGTCTTCCCCGTCGCCTCCACGCCACCACGACGGAGCACCTCACCACCGGTGAGCAGCCCCGATGCGCCCTCTATCTCCTTCCTTTCTCCCTTGTTTCTCTTTTTCCCTCTCCCTCTCCCTTCGATTTTACTCACCTCCCATGCCCATGCCCGCGCAGGTCGTCGACATGGCCAACCAGGAGCTCTCCGCCTTGGCCGCGAAGAGGATCCTCACACCGTTGTCTTGCTCTACACTGGATCCGATCCCTCTCCAACGGCCATCGCCGGATCTGGTCTACCGCTACCCGTCCGCACCTCCAGCGACCCCTGTCGTCGCTGGATCGAATCATTGACACCATTGACAACATGCACGGGGTCGAGATTATTTTTTTGGTTTTTGAAATTAATATTTGTACCGCGGGTCACAGACACGCGCTACTACTAACACACATACTAGTAGCGCAGGATGCACCGCACTACTACTACCAGTTAGCTGTAGCGTCGTAGTAGTTGCGCGGGCACCCGCGCTACTACTAGCTGTTTAACCCGCGCTACTACTAGGCTTTTTCCTAGTAGTGCTACCCTGCTCGCCGCGTCTGGATCCGGTGGAGGTGATGTTGGAATCGTAGATGTGAATTGCTACTACTGGAGACTTGGTATGCCGATTCTGAAGGCTCTTGGTGTTGCGACCAGTGGCGAGCGATGGTGCGCAACCGGCGGAGGCGATGTTAGAACCATCACGTATCAGTGTTGTGACCGGCGGCGAAGCTGCAACCATCAACAGAAAAAAGCTTCAACCGGCGATAGACAAAGCTTCAACCGACCATTGCACAACTGGCAAAGTTGCAACCGTCGATCGAAAAGGCTTCAACTAGCGAGAGAAAAAGTGTCAACTGATGATACAGAAAGCTTCAACCGGCCACTTAGCAACCAACAAAGCTGCAAATATCAATAGAAAAAACTTCAACCAATGACAAAGAAAGCTTCAACCCTCACGGCGAGCCAATGATGCACACGACGGTATTGCACCCGCGTGATACCGTTAAGTAGATGGAATAAGTCACACAAAAAATGACAAATATCTATAATAAAAGTGAAAGTTGCTTCAATGATATTTGGAGTCAAGGTCTCTGCACTTACCTTTTGCACCTCGATCTTTCAACTTGTCACAAATGAATTTATTTTGCACAACAAAAAAAGATCACAAACTAGATTATGAATACATGCGAAAACCCATGATGACAAACGGTGGCGTCGATGGATCTGCGGCCCGTGGGGTGGTGGATCGGTGGTCCTTGAGGTGGCGGTCCGATGGCGATCGGCCATGGCGGCGTGGAGGTGAAGCGACGGCGCACTGGAAGGTGATGGGTGACAACCGGACTGTTTTTCCCCCACAAACGTGGATGAGATCATTGGGGGAGGGTTGCATCTTCCCCTCTATATTGAGGGAGTTAACGTGTTTTTATCACCAAACAATGTTAATAAAAGAAGATCTGCCAGAACAAGTTTTTGAGGCCAACTCTCCAACGAGGCGCGCACCTTGACGACGTCGCCTCCACTGCTTGTGCATGTTGCCGCCCCACCCGCACCTAGTTGGCTCTTGGCTCCCTAGCCATTTGACACCGCTCGCTCCGCCGTCGTCGCGGCTTTGGTGTGCCGGCCTCAGCCCCCGTTCTTCTCCGCCGCCTCGTCGGAGAGAGATGTAGGTGAGAGAGACGAGAAGGAATAATAAAAATAAAACAAAAATGGCTCACTGACAAGTTTGGCTCATTTGTTAGGTTGGATATTTGGGATGAATTTATTGATGATCTGCTACACCAATACACTTGTGAAGCTCAATTAATTTATTGGGAGAGCCCTTAAGTTATAGTCACTCATAGGAAAGCTGGTTTTTTTTAATCAGCTGGAGATGCTCAACCCATTAGTATTTCCACTAGATTTACTTTTTCGTACACTGCCGTTATTTATTTTGTTACAATTTGTTGAGTAGATATTTTGTACTGCACGTGTATTGGAGTTGTGGCCCACTTTCTAGTTTTGTATAGTTGAGGTAAAGGCTTTCCTTTGTAATATATATGCGTGCACCAGCACCCCATCAATACATCGCATTGCAAATCATCTATTAACATGGTATCATCCTTTTTGATCTAACCCTAGGGTCAGCCACCGCTGCCGCCGCCGCGCACCCCACCACCGCACCCGCCGCCGCCGCGCCCCTCCCCTACTACCCCGTGCCGCCGCCGCCCGTGTGTAGCTTCCGCCCCGCGCACCTTGCGCCGCTGCCGCTGCCTTTTCTCTACGCCGCCGTGCATCGCTAGCCAGCTGCTTCGCTAGCCAACGCGTTGCTAGCCAGGACGCCGCCCCGCTGACTTTTCCTCGCTAGCTAGCACGTCTAGCCAGCTACGTCCGCCTCGCTCGCCTCCCGTCACGCCCGCGCAGCCGCCTCGCTAGTCTGCCGTCGCGATCTTCCACCCGCGTCGTAGCTTCCTTCAGCCGCCGCCATGTCGTGGCCCTCCTCTCCCGGCTCCTCCACCACCCACTCGTCCAACCCGTTCGCTGGTCCCGAACCCTCCGCCGTCGCCATCCGTGACCTCAACATTGAGGCCCGGGTCCCTATCCGTCTCGACAGCCCCAGCACGTCGTACTACGCGTGGAAGACCTACTTCAACCTTGTCTTCCGCGAGTACTATCTCACCGAGCACATCGACGGTTCCGTGGACAGCGCGTACATGCGCGGCGACCCGGAGTGGTCCGCCATCGAGGCCACGCTCATCCGTTGGTTCTACCAGACGGTCTCGAAGGACATCTTCCACACGGTTGTCGCCGAGGACGACGACGCTTGCATCGTGTGGGCCAAGATCAACGCGCTCTTCACCGACAACAAACTTCAGCGCCTTCTTTTCTTGCAGCAGGAGTTCTTCGGCTGTCACCAGGACAACTCCACCATCGACGAGTACTGCATGAGGCTCAAGATGCTCGCCAACGAGCTTCGCGACATCGGCGCTAAGGTCTCTGACGACCTCATGCTGAGCACCCTCACCGCCGGTCTTAATGAGGACTTCGGCAACGCGGCGTCCAACCTCACCCTGCTGCCGCAACCCACTTTCCAGCGCGTCGTCGCGTACCTCAAACTTGAGGAGCACCGGATGACGAAGCTGAAGCAGCGGGTCCAGCACACCGCTCTCGCCGCCGGTACCACCCGCGGCGGCCCTGCTCCTCCGGCCGCCCCCCGCCAGCCCGCGCCGGCAGCACCCG
>NC_057802.1:590860712-590866207 GCF_018294505.1 Triticum aestivum
CCCGCCGGCTACTACCCGCTGCCGCCCGCTCCGCCCGCACCCCCAGCACCTCCCCAGCAGCCGCAAGGTGGCGGGGGCTGGCGCAACAGGTGGGGTGGCGGGGGCCGCCGCCGCAGCAGGTGCAGGGCGCCGGGGGGGCGCCCCACTTCCAGCAGCCACCTCCACCATGGGCCGCCGGGCAGAACCCGCCACGCCTATCACATGCCCATCCCGCGGGCTCCTGCACCGGGTCTCCTTGGCCCCCGTCCAGCGGGCCACCAGGCGTTCGTCGCCGCCCCCTACCAGCCCTACGGCGCCCCGCTCGCGCTACCACCCCTCGGTGGTTACGGCGCGCCCACCCAGGCGCCGACCTATGGAGGCCCGCTGCCGCCGCCGGCGCCTGCATCGTGGGACCCTTTCCTCCTGGCCTCCCTACACTCGGCGCCGTCGCCGAGCAACTATGGTGGTGGAGGCGACTGGTACATGGACTCGGGTGCTACTGCGCACATGACAGCTCATCCCGGTAACCTTTCCTCTTCCACTCCAGTTCACACCCCTACTCGTATCACCCTTGGCAACAGTTCCACTTTACCCATCACCCATGTCAGTAGCACTAGTTTTCCTTCCAATTCCACACCTATCACTATGTCTAATGTTCTCGTTTCACCTGACTTAGTCACTCAATTAGTCTCCGTTCGTCGTCTTACTCGTGAGAATCCTCTTACTGTTGAATTTGACGGTGTTGGTTTTTCTATGAAGGACGCCCGTACCCGGATGGTGCTCCACCGATGTGATAGCCCTGACGAGCTTTACCCCATGCACGCCGGCGCCTCCACTTCCACACCCGTCGCCCTCTCCGCCGGCGTCGACCTTTGGCACGCTCGCTTGGGCCACCCCAACCTCGTCGTTTTGCGTCAGATTCTTAGGAGCTTTTCTTTCTCATGTAATAAGCTCGACGAGCATACTTGTGAGGCTTGTCGTTTGGGCAAGCACGTTCATCTTCCTTTCAGTGCGTCTACTTCAGTTTCCACTTTTCCGTTTCAGTTGATTCATAGTGATGTTTGGACGTCTCCCGTTGCGAGTAACACGGGCTATCTATACTATTTGGTGATTTTAGATGATTATTCTCATTATGTGTGGACTTTTCCTCTTCGTCGAAAATCCGATGCTTTAGCCACACTCATCGCCTTTTACTCCTATGTCACCACTCAGTTCGGTTGCCCCATACTTGCACTCCAAACTGATAATGGAAAAGAGTTTGATAACGTCGCTATTCGCTCACTTCTCGCCTCTCATGGCACCATCTTCCGACTGACTTGCCCCTACACCTCACAGCAGAACGGCCGCGCCAAGCGCATTCTCCGCACTCTTAATGACTGCGTTCGCACATTGCTCTTTCACGCTAATGTGCCTGCTCGGTTCTGGCCCGATGCCCTTGCCACCGCCACTCTTTTAGTTAACATTCGTCCGTGTCGTCCCCGGTGGAACTACGCCCCTCACCACCTTATCTTCGGTACACCACCGTCCTATGATGGTCTCCGCATCTTTGGGTGTCTCTGTTATCCTAGCACCGCATCCACCACGCCACACAAGCTCGCATCACGATCCGTCCCATGCGTCTTCCTTGGCTACCCTCCCAACACCAAAGGTTACCGGTGGTATGATCCTGTCACTCATCGTGTGTACACCTCGAGGCACGTGTACTTTGTCGAGATGGTGTTCCCTTTTTTTCAGGTTCCTCCGGCCGCGGCATCTTCGGCGCCGGCCCCCGCGCCCCTACCTGGAGCGATGCGCGGTGGCACCCCCCGGCGGCCCCCCCGGCCCGGCGCCTTCTGCCGCCCCCTCCCGGGTTCTCGACTCCCTCCCCCGAGGTTGAGTCTGACCGGGCCCTTGGGTCCCCGGCTCCCTCCTACGAGATCGAGCCGGTGGGCACACCACCCACCACCCCGGCTGGCACCGCCACCCCTACGACGGGCTCGACCTCGACCTCGCCCGTCGCCTCCTCCGCCGCTGGCTCGGCTGGCCCTGCCGCCGCCGCGGCCCCGCTCCTGACGTCGCGGCCCCCGCCGTCGCGGGTGCACCCGTCCTGGCCGCGGCCCCTGCCGCCGCTGGTGCCCGCGCTGCCACCATCGTCGGCCCGGTTGCTCCGCCGCTCGGCGTGACTACCCGTGCCCATTCAGGAGTGCATCGGCCGAGCACGCGCTACTCCTCCAACGAGTATGTGTGCGCTGCCTCGACATCGACGCCATCATCCATCCCCACCTCCGCTTGTGCCGCCCTTCGGGATCCCCATTGGCTGGCCGCGATGCAGGAGGAGTTCGACGCCCTGCAGCGCAACCGCACGTGGCAACTTGTTCCACGACCCCCTCGAGCCAACATCATCTCTGGTGTGACGCCCCCGATTTGACCGTACACTAATCATGCACGCAAATGTGTACGATCAAGGTCAGGGACTCACGGGAAGATATCACAACACAACTCTACAACATAAATAAGTCATACAAGCATCATAATACAAGCCAGGGGCCTCGAGGGCTCGAATACAATTGCTCGATCACAGACGAGTCAGCGGAAGCAACAATATCTGAGTACAGACATAAGTTAAACAAGTTTGCCTTAAGAAGGCTAGCACAAATTGGGATACAGATCGAACGAGGCGCAGGCCTCCTGCCTGGGATCCTCCTAACTACTCCTGGTCGTCGTCAGCGGCCTGCACGTAGTAGTAGGCACCTCCAGTGTCGTAGGTGTCGTCGTCGACGGTGGCGTCTGGCTCCTGGACTCCAACATCTGGTTGTGACAACCAGATAGAAAAGAAAAGGGGGAAAAGAGGGAGAGAAGCAACCGTGAGTACTCATCCAAAGTACTCGCAAGTAAGGAGCTACACTACATATGCATGGGTATATGTGTAAAGGGGCATATCAGTGGACTGAACTGCAGAATGCCAGAAAAAAAAGGGGGATAGCTAGTCCTGTCGAAGACTACGCTTCTGGCCATCTCCATCTTGCAGCATGTAGAAGAGAGTAGATTGAAGTCCTCCAAGTAGCATCGCATAGCATAATCCTACCCGGCGATCCCCTCCTCGTCGCCCTGTTAGAGAGCGATCACCGGGTTGTATCTGGCACTTGGAAGGGTGTATTTTATTCAGTATCCAGTTCTAGTTGTCATAAGGTCAAGGTACAACTCCGGGTCGTCCTTTTACCGAGGGACACGGCTATTCGAATAGATAAACTTCCCTGCAGGGGTGCACCACATAACCCAACACGCTCGATCCCATTTGGCCGGACACACTTTCCTGGGTCATGCCCGGCCTCGTAAGATCAACGCGTCGTAGCCCCACCTAAGCACAACAGAGCGGTCAGCACGCCGGTCTAACCCTATGCGCGCAGGGGTCTGGGCCCATCGCCCTATGCACACCTGCACGTTGCGTACGCGGCCGGAAGCAGACCTAGCCTAGTGGCGTTCCAGTCCAATCCGGCGCGCGCCACTCAGTCGCTGACGTCAAGAAGGCTTCGGCTGATACCACGACGCCGGGATACCCATAACTACTCCCGCGTAGATGGCTAGTGCGTATAGACCAAATGGCCAGACTCAGATCAAATACCAAGATCTCGTTAAGCGTGTTAAGTATCCGCGAACGCCGACCAGGGCCAGGCCCACCTCTCACCTAGGCGGTCTCAACCTGCCCTGTCGCTCCGCCACAAAGATCCACTTGCGGGTACTCCTACGAGCCGACCCGACTTTAGTCATCACATGTGTCATGTATGTAGTATATAAGTATATACCCGTGATCACGGCCCGGTGATCACGGCCCGATAGTATAGCACAGCAGACGGACAAGAATGTAGGGCCACTGATGGAAATCTAGCATCCTATACTAAGCATGTAGGATTGCAGGTAAAGGTAACAACAGTAGTAGCAAGGATAGGCTATGCATCAGGATAGGATATCGGAAAACAGTAACATGCTACACTACTCTAATGCAAGCAGTATAGAGAAGAATAGGCGATATCTGGTGATCAAGGGGGGGGGGCTTGCCTGGTTGCTCTGGCAAGCAGGAGGGGTCGTCGACTCCGTAGTCGAACTGGGCAGCAGCAGTGTCGGTCTCGTAGTCTACCGGAGAGAAGAGGGGGAAGAAACAGTAAATACAATGCAAACATAAGCATGACGATGCGTGACATGACAATGAACGGTGCTAGGTGTGCCCTAACGCGACAGTAGGTGGTACCGGTGAAGGGGGGGAACATTCGGGAGGTATTCCCAATGTTTCGCGTTTTCGGACAGACGGACCGGAGGGGGAAAGTTGCTAGTTCGATAGGTTAGGGAGGTGTGGTGGACGAACGGACTGCGTATTCGGATTCGTCTCGTTGTTCTGAGCAACTTTCATATAGAAAACATTTTCATCCGAGTTACGGTTTAAAAGATATGAATTTCCAAAGATTATTTGAATTTCTGAAATTATTTAATTAACAGAAAAGGGATATGACGTCAGCATGACGTATGAGTGACGTCAGCGGTCAACAGTCCGGTTGACTGGTCAAAACTGACACGGGGGACCCACCTGTCATAGACAGTGGGTTAACAGAAGATTAAACTAATTAATTTTTAGTTAATTAACTACTGGGCCCACCTGTCAGTGAGTGATTAGATTAATTATTTATTTTTATTTATAAAACATTTTCCTTTTCTTTCTTTTTTTTTTGCGGCGGGGCCCGCATGTCAGTGGCTGGGCCTGCCCAGTCAGCAGCTGACTAGGTCAACCCAGTCAACTGGGACCCACGGGGCCCACTGGCAGTGGCCCTGGGGTGGCCCCAGGCCGGCCACGTCGGCGGCCGGCGCCGGAGCAACTCCGGCGACCAAAACAGCGGCGGCCCCTCGCCGGAGTTGGCCGGAATCGCGCTACGGGGCTCGGGGAGGAGCGGGGCTAGGCCCATTCGAAAGGGCTCGCAGCGCCGCATCCAGGGGTGGCCGGGGCTTCGCCGGACTTGGCCGGAATCGGCGCCGGCGAGCGGCGGAGGCGGCGGCGCGCACGGGTGCCCGACGGAAACGAGGCTACGGCGGGCTATCGAGCAAGCGGAGGGGCTGGGGGGCATCTACGCGAGGTGGGGAGTGCAACGGGCTTGAGCCCGTGACCAACAGGTCACCGGAGCCTCGCCGGCGGCGAGCTCCGCGGCGCGGCGTTCGGGCGCGCGAGAGAGAAAAGACAAGGGAGGAGGGGGGAGAGAGGCTCACCGCGCGGCACACGGAGGCCGGTGAGAGCTTAGGAGCAGCAGGTCGGCGCCGGGGAAGAAGGGGGTCGCCGGCGTCCGAAGTTGAAGACGAGCTCGGGGAGGCCGTTGCAGTGGCTCCGAGCTCCAACGGAGAGGCGGAGGTGGTGTAGTCGAGGGCGGCGACGGCGTATGACACGGCGAGGTGGCGATTGGGGCACGGTGGCCGTGTGAACGACGGGAACGGCGGCGAGCGCGTCGGGCGTGGGGAAGAAGAGAGCGGCGCGGATCTGGGAGGGGAAGAGGGAGGCG
>NC_057802.1:590866562-590878221 GCF_018294505.1 Triticum aestivum
GAGGCGGCGGGGGGGGTGCTGGCGCCCTTATCCTCCCCGTCGCCGGCGAGGTGGTGCGGTGGGGACGGCCCCTGTTCCGACCCCGGTCGGGGGAACAGGGAAGGGGGCGAGGGGGAGTGGGAGATGGGCTAGGCCGGCTGGGCCGGGGGTCGGCCCAGTTGGGCCAGGGGTCCAGTGGGGGGGGGGCCTTCTCCTTTTTTCCTTTTCTTTGTCTGTTCTGTTTTCTGTTTTCTTTTTTTTGTTTATTTTCTTTTTTGTTTTATTTTATTTAAAAGTATTTAGGTATTTTATAAAAAAGTGTTTTCTCCACCATAATTACCAGTGTATTATTTGGCACCCACCGAACATTTTTGTTCAAATTTTTGAAAACTTTTATTTTTCACTTTGATTTTAATTGAAGTTTGAACTAGGAGTTTGAAAAGAAATTTGATGCAATTGTGATCAAGCCCTGTTTAGCAACATGATTAGCTTAATCTCAGAGAGTTACTGTAGCATGATTCTCGGGGTGTTACATCTGGCAAGTGGGTGTTTCGCCACAAGACTCGCCCGGACGGTTCTCTCGAGCGCTACAAGGCTCGATGGGTGGTTCGCGGTTTTCGGCAGCGTGCGGGCGTGGACTTCACCGACACCTTCGCCCCGGTTGTGAAACCGGGCACGATCCGCGCCGTCCTCCAGCTGGCGGTCTCGCGCGCCTGGCCTGTGCATCAGTTGGACGTTTCCAACGCCTTCTTGCACGACCATCTTGCCGAGCAGGTGTTCTGTGAGCAGCCCACTGGTTTCGTCGACGCCGAGCACCCTGACTTCGTGTGCTTGCTCTCCCGTTCTCTTTATGGGTTGAAGCAGGCGCCTCGGGCTTGGTACCAGCGTATCGCAGCCTTCCTGCAGTCTCTGGGATTTCGGTCCACTCGCTCCGATGCCTCACTCTTCGTGTATCATCAGGGAGCTGACACTGCATATTTGCTGCTCTACGTTGACGACATCATCCTCACGGCGTCCGCCCCCCATCTCCTTCAGTGGCTGACTGCTCGTCTTCGTGATGAGTTCGCAATCAAGGACTTGGGGCCCCTGCACTACTTTCTCGGCATCGAGGTGATCCGCCGGGCCGATGGCTTCTTTCTGCATCAGCAAAAGTATGCCCACGAGCTTCTGGAGCGTGCCGGTATGCTTAACTGCAAGCCGGCGCCCACCCCTGTCGACACGAAGGCGAAGGTCTCTGCACTGGAGGGGTCTCTCGCGTCCGATGGAGCGTTTTACCGCTCTATTGTCGGTGCTTTACAGTACTTGACGCTGACTCGACCCGACCTGCAGTACGCTGTTCAGCAGGTGTGCCTCCATATGCACGCCCCACGTGACTCCCACTGGACCCTGGTGAAGCGTATTCTCCCTGACGGCCTTCGCCTCCACCGACCTCGTGGCCTACTCGGACGCCGACTGGGCTGGCTGCCCCGACACGCGACGCTCTACATCAGGATACTGTGTTTACCTTGGGCCCTCGTTGATCTCTTGGTATTCGAAGCGGCAGCCCACGGTCTCCCGCTCCAGCGCCGAGGCAGAGTATTGCGCCGTGGCCAATGCCGTGGCCGAATGCTCTTGGATACGTCAGCTGCTCCAGGAGTTGCTTTGTGATGTTCACAAGGCCACTCTTGTCTACTGCGATAACGTCAGCGCGGTCTACCTCTCCGCCAACCCGGTGCACCATCGACGGACGAAGCATATTGAGCTCGATATTCACTTCGTGCGCGAGCAGGTTGCCCTTGGCCGTGTTCGGGTTCTTCACGTGCTGACGACGCAACAGTTTACTGATGTGATGACTAAGGGATTGCCTACTCCCGTCTTCGAGGAGTTTCGGTCCAGTCTCTGTGTCTCCGGCGACGCTTTTCGACTGCGGGGGGTGTTGAGTAGATATTTTGTATTGCACGTGTATTAGAGTTGTAGCCCACCTCCTAGTCTTGTATAGTTGAGGTAGAGGCTTTCCTTTGTAATATATATGCGTGCACCAGCACCCCATCAATACATCGCATTGCATATCATCTATTAACACAATTAAATCATCGAAGTTTATATTGAGCACTATAGTGTTATTTCTTTTACATAATTTCTCGCATAAAAAATCTTTTACATAACACTATAGTGCTTGTGTTGTAAAGACAATGACAGGGGAAAGCTTCCCCACCTCTCTATTGACCGTTATAGGCCTGAGGAAGTTGCCGAGCCAGTGGCGGCAGGAAAGAATTAGACTCGACCTCACACATTGCGCTGTCATGGCGGTCGTCGTCGACTCGTCGCCTTTGAAGTGCTAGCGGTGACCAGAGGTTCCCGTATACGCACCACACACTAGTCCACTATAGAACAGAGTGCCAAGCCATCTTCGCGCCCAGGGCAGCCTGCGCAAGTTGACCGTGGACCCGTGGTGCTCGCCCAAGAACGGAACCACCCGCTGGAGAGGCTCCAGGGATGGCGCTGACCCGGCTGTTCATCTCCCACTTCCCCACCGCCGTCCTGGCCGGACTCGCCTCCGCCTCCGCGTCGCCCTTCCTGTCTGGTCCGTGCGTGCTCCGGTGCTCCCGTCTCAACTACTCCGCAGTCCGCAGTAGTATTTTGCTTCTTGGAGCGAACTGTGATGGGTTTGCTCTGTTTTCTTTGTGCTTGAGCAGACAGCTTATTCCAGGGCAGCACCGGATCGACGGGGAGGAGCTTGCTGCAGACCAAGAATGGTACGTACGTTGCTTCCTTTCTTCCTCTTGCTAAGTTTAACCCCATGACAGTTTCAGGATGGGTGGAGGGATTTTGTTCGCTTGGTTTTAGTGATACAGAATTACAGAAGATGTGGTTGGAAGAGATACTCTGTCTGTATGACATCGTTGACTGACGGTGACTTGGTGCGGACACTAAAAATACTGAATCCACATGCTTGTTAACTGAATATAACTCTATTGATTGTGCTCATATGCGCTTAGGATTGAAGAGTCTGATGTGGAGTTTCTAGACTTCTAAAAACAGAGTTTGACCGGGAACTACCAATGGAAATTACCAACTAGCCTAGTGAAAGTTGGGACTCCAGAATTCAAATTCCTATACATTACTTGAAGCCAAGATTTCCATCCTTGGATAGGAAAAAACAGACATAGTACTACTTCTCACCATGTTCAGGACTTCCTGTACCTTCGTCTGATACGCTTCTGTTTATTCGTATCCATGATTATCAGACTGCCCTATGAGCTTCGAGACCCAGAACTACACGATCCTCACAAACAAGTGCAAAAGGCCACAATACCCTCCTACCGAATGTTGTGATGCTTTCAAGGAATTTGCGTGCCCATTTGCCGCGTACATCAACAACCAGAGCACTAACTGTGCAGACACAATGTTCAGCTACATCGACTTCCATGGCTACCCAAAAGGCCTGTTCGCCGACGAGTGCCTAAAAGGAAAGGAAGGGGTTTCTTGCGAAGGCATCCCAGCGGTAGACACCGGCGTGCCCAGTGGCGGGCGACAAGTTCAAGGGGTTTCGCGTCCTTTGGTTGTGCTCCTGTGTGGACTAGGAGCATTGTTGTTCCCTTGAGTGGTGTGATTCCCTGGACTTCTCCAAAGATGGCGTGTTGTCAGTTGTAAGTAGTAAGGCTTAGGATTCATTTGCTTCTCCTTGACACTCTCTTCCATTGCTATAATGTGTCCATTTGTTACAGAACTACATGACATCTTAAGATTCAACATTATATGGATGATCACATCCTGCTATTGGGAGAGTGCACATCCGAATTGTAAATCAGGGAATCAAATATCAATTAACTATTTTCCAGTCTAGCTGATAATTGTGTGTTCATTTGTTACTGCATTGCCATGTTCATGTATTTATATGTATGGTGCCTACTGGATATGTTTTTCCAGGCAGTACTGCAATCGAGGTGGCGTTTTAGAGCATCTTCAGCCGTGCCCTTCAGTCCTTCTCAGATAAGCACATCATGTTCAGAACATTGGCCGGAAGAATCTCTGCACCTTGCTCATAGCAGCCACCGCCTGCCCTCCGATGCCGTAGACGTGCCCAGCATGCTAATCAGTCAATCACCCAATCGCATGCAGGGAACTAGCTTAATTTCCTGTGGAACTTTTCGGTCGTCTCCTCAAAAATCTTGCCTACGCTAAGCGCATGTACTACTTTTATTTATGTTCACATCACTTAAGAAAACACAGTTGAGGATAGCTAAATTTGGAAAATTTAGCAAATTGCCCGTCTAGCTCAGTTGGTAGAGCGCAAGGCTCTTAACCTTGTGGTCTTGGGTTCGAGCCCCAAGGTGGGCGATTTTTCTTTTTATTTTTGCACTTGTTGGCCTTAACAAAAGCTCATTTTCGCGTTCATTTTAACTTCATCATTTTTGGTGTTGCGTTTATTTCCCGAATTACCATGCATTTCTTCCATAAGTAAACAACCCATAAATTTTGAACATCTAGTCATGTTACACTCACATAGGTCATTCGCCAATTGAAAATCAAATTGTTATTTTGCTATTCTAAAAAAAAAATGTTATTTTGCTACCTATTTTAGTTACCTGTTGTAACTCTCATGTTTTTTCGCGAATATGCAAAGCATGTGTATCTTTTCATTAATAGAAGAAGAGAGAATGAATACAAATAAGGTACAACACATCCACGAACGCAAGGCGTGAACATGGCGCCCAAAAATAGAAAAGAGAGACAAAGTGCTTGGCCCGAACAAGCAAACGACACAGCTAAGCCCACTAACTAGAGAGGCAAGTCCAAACCAACATGAAGTCAGACAGCCACGAATCAGCACCGGGGACGCCGCGAGCACACAAGACAACGCCTACAGGAAGGTAAACAACGCCGTGATGCCATCATCGTCCGATCTGAAGAATCAGACCTAGGGGCGATTTTTCTTTTTATTTTTGCACTTGTTGGCCTTAACAAAAGCTCATTTTCGCGTTCATTTTAACTTCATCATTTTTGGTGTTGCGTTTATTTCCCGAATTACCATGCATTTCTTCCATAAGTAAACAACCCATAAATTTTGAACATCTAGTCATGTTACACTCACATAGGTCATTCGCCAACTGAAAATCAAATTGTTATTTTGCTATTCTAAAAAAAAAATGTTATTTTGCTACCTATTTTAGTTACCTGTTGTAACTCTCATGTTTTTTCGCGAATATGCAAAGCATGTGTATCTTTTCATTAATAGAAGAAGAGAGAATGAATACAAATAAGGTACAACACATCCACGAACGCAAGGCGTGAACATGGCGCCCAAAAATAGAAAAGAGAGACAAAGTGCTTGGCCCGAACAAGCAAACGACACAGCTAAGCCCACTAACTAGAGAGGCAAGTCCAAACCAACATGAAGTCAGACAGCCACGAATCAGCACCGGGGACGCCGCGAGCACACAAGACAACGCCTACAGGAAGGTAAACAACGCCGTGATGCCATCATCGTCCGATCTGAAGAATCAGACCTAGGGTTTCCCCTAGTGCTCTCGATCTGAAGAATCAGACCTAGGGTTTCCCCTAGTGCTCGAAGATGGGCACGGAGAGAGGCCATGACAACGTCTTCAGGGAGGGGACGGCACTCGCGAGTGTTGCCGTTGCCAGCATCGGCAAGCCGAGCAGGGATTTCTCCCTGGCCTATATTTGAGCAATCCCAAAGCTACCGTACCGGAACCGGGAGTCGGAAGGCACACGTAGATCGAAGAACCACCATCACCAGAGGGGAGCCACGCTGGACACGCGAACCTTGGACATGACGAGGGGTGGGGCAGCGAGGTGGCCGGGGTTGGGGTAGTTGGCAGGGCAAAGGGGGCCGATGCAGGGGACGCGACGGCACCCGACGACGCCGACAAGCCAGGAACTGGAGGAGACGCAGATCCGGGTCGCCGGGACCGAGGCCGTCAAGACACCGGCAAGCTATAGAGGCTGGAGGAGACGCAGCCTCACTAGCGCCGGGGCCGGCGTCGCGCTGGAAGAGGCACCGACAACCCAAGGACACTGGAAAACGCAGGTCGAGGGCCGCCGGGTCCGGAGCAACACCAGCGAGGGTTCCAACGCAAGGGCACGAGCGCCCGCAGAACACCAGCAGGCACGCCGCAAGGGCCGGCCGACGCTGGGGAGGCACCACCGGATGCACACCAAAAAGCCGCACCTTGAAGCCATGGCAGCGGCTCGGAAGGAGAAGAGCGCCGTCGCGGGCACCGCAAGGACTGCCCGACACCAGCAAAGGAGCACGCCATCCCCAATCCCGGGTCCGGCGCCGTCAGCAGAGAGGATGCCGGCGGCAGGACAGACAGATCTGACGCGGAGACGGGGGAAGGCGGAGGCACCTTGCCGGCGGCAGGAGCTCGCAGCGGCCGGTGGAAGGGAGGTCAGGCGGGGGCTGGGGTGTACGAGGCCGCCGGGGACGTGCTGGCGCAGGGCACGGCTGGCAGAGGGCGGCCGGCAGGGGAGCCGAAGCTTGACGAGGCGCCCCGCCGAGCAGTGCGTCAGATCCGCCCGGCCGCCGCCATCCTGGGGTCCGGCGCGGCTTCGCCGGCCGACCCTCCGACGACGGCGAGCGGGAGAGGGCGGCGGGGAGGGGGGCTGCTGGGCGGCGGCTGGTTCCCCCGTGTCGCCCGGGGAGGAGGGCGACGCGGGGGTCAGGGAGGGCGATTGTTTTTAGACTCCTACTATCTTAGCTCGTAATTCTCATGTATAAGTCTTATATTTTTATTTGAACATCTAGGAATGTTACATTCACATAGGCCATTCGTCAACTGAAAATCAAATTGTTATTTTGCTATGCTAAACAAAAATATTTGTTATTTTGCTACCTATTTTAGTTACCTGTTGTAATTCTCATGTATAAGTCTTATATCTTTATTAATTTGGATTTCTATTTTTTTTGCAAAGCACATTTTGACATTAATGTTGATTTTTATTTCTTCTTTTTTGTGTTGCATTTATTTCTTGACATTAAGTTGTTGGCGCCCCTGTTCACGTTGGATCCGATTGGGCTAGTTCGGTGCAGCGATATCCAAGATGTTAATGGGATCATGTCGTTCGTCTTTTGATGATTCCAGGGTGCTCTCGCAGCGAATCAGGTGAACCACACGTGTCGAACAGACGGCGTTTTGTAGCAGTGGTGAATGGGGTTGGCAACAATGGCATGTGCCATGTGGAAGGTGCAAACGTGGTTTCCTATCGTTTTTTCATCTAAACAAGGTATTTTATAGAATTATCGTAACAAGAAAACTCAAAAAAGTTGGTTTTTGTATAAAAAATCTCGAAAACCAAGTTTTCCAAGATGTCATGCCTAATACTTCAAATTTAAACAACCACAAGTTAGGCTCAGGTTGTAGGACAATGGCGTCTTTGTACCCCTTTTCTATCTTTGTATGACTTCAACCAGTCATACAAAGGTTCGAAGTCATCTTTATTGATGCAACAGCACGCTGAGGTAAACTTGTTCAAAAATTGAAGCCGCAAAACCTATAAAAAAAATCAAAAGGGAGGATTACCCTGGCCTCGGCATGTGTGAGCATACAACCATCTTTATTGCATTATTCAACAAGATCTTACAAAATAAATACACAGATCAATCCAAAGCCACATTCCTGACAAAAACTATCGTCCTACCTACAAGATTGATGATGTGCCATGGCCGTGCGCCACGCACGTGTGCCTTAAAAATTTAGGCCACCAAAATGCAGAGTATGGGCGGGGCAAATTGCTCCGTGAGATCATGTTGTGTGGAAAAAATTAGACTCGACATAACGTATTGCGCTGTCAAGTCATGGAGGTCGTCGTCGCCTTTGAAGTGCTAGCGGAGACCATAGGTCCCAATATCCGCACCACGCCCACTAACGAACAGAGTGGCAAGCCATCTCGTGGTGCTCGCCAAAAAACCACCACCTGAAACAGCTCCAGCAGCTAGCGAGCGATGGCGCTGACCCGTCGGTTCATCTTCCTCTTCGCTGCCGCCATCCTGGCCGGACTTGCCTCCGCCTCGGCGTCGCCCTTCCTGTCTGGTCCGTGCGTGATCCGGTACTCCCGACTACTCCGCAGTACTCCCTCCGTCACATAATATAAGAACACTTTTCAAGGTATGTTAGTTTGAAAACCGTTCTTATATTATGGAATGGAGAGGGAGTAGTATTTTGCTTCTTGGAGCGAGCTGTGATGGGTTTGTTCTGTTTTCTTGGTGCTTGAGCAGACAGCGTATTGCAGGCCAGCACCGGATCTACTGGGAGGAGCTTGCTGCAGACCAATAATGGTAGTAGTTTCCTTTCTTCCTCTTGCGAAGTTGAACCCCATGACAGTTTCCGGATAGGTGCGACCATGGGTGGAGGGATTTGGTCTGGCTTTAGTGATACAGAATTACAGACGATCTGGTTAGAAGAGATGCTCCGTGTTAACTGACTTGGGGCGGATTTGATGGCGCAGACGCTGAAGATACTGAATCCACATGCTTGTTAACTGAATATAACTCTCTTGATTGTGCTCATATGCGCTTAGGATAGTTGAAACACAGGGTTTAGGGTTTTGCGTGGGTGGTTGACATCTAGCCTCACGTCTCTATATATAGATGATCACAATTACAATTACATACGTATACAAATACGTGTACAAGGACAATATACTAGACTCTACTTTACATGCCCCCTCAATCTGAACTACATACAAGATTCAGATTGGTTCTAAAACGGTCTAGCATCTGTCTAGTAGCAGGTTTAGTAAATACATCCGCTAACTGATCATCTGTAGAAATAAACCTGACTTCCAGTTCACAAGCAGCTACTCGTTCTCTCACAAAGTGGAAATCAATCTCAATGTGTTTGGTCCGAGCATGAAACACTGGATTCGCCGTCAGGTAAGTTGCCTCTAAGTTATCACACCACAATATAGGAGTGCGCTGCCGTGGGACTCCAAGTTTTGTGAGAACTGAGTCTATCCAAATGGCTTCAGCCGCGCCATTGGCCAATGCCTTATACTCTGCCTCGGTGCTTGATCTCGAGACTGTGGGTTGCTTCTTCGAGCTCCAAGATACAAGGTTAGGTCCAACAAATATAGCAAAACCACCAGTGGAGCGCCTATCATCAACACAGCCTGCCCAGTCTGCATCGGTGAATATACTCACTCCAGTAAATATGGACTTACGAATCCGTAGTCCCATGTCTAGCGTACCTTTGACATATCTCAGAATACGCTTGACTGCTTCTCAATGATCCTCCGTTGGCTGAGACAGGAACTGACACACTTTATTCACTGCGAAGGAGATATCAGGACGAGTGAGGGTCAAATACTGAAGTGCCCCAACCACACTGCGATACCGAAAGGAGTCATCTCTACCCAGTAGTGCACCACTATGACGTGAGAGACTCTCGGATGTAGCAAGCGGAGTGGAAGTGGCCTTGCAGTTCTCCATGTTGACGCGATGAAGAAGATCTAAAGCATACTTTTTCTGCATCAAGGTCATGCCCCCCTGAATGAAAGGACGCTTCCAAACCAAGAAAGTACTCGAGGCGACCCAAATCTTTGATGGGAAAGCTAGCAGACAACGACTGCACAAGACGATCCACCACGGCGCGGGGGTAGAGCCAGCAATCACAATATCATCAACGTACACCAGCATGTATATCTGTATAGTACCCTGGGAGAAGATGAACAAAGATGCATCTAATCTGGAAGCAACAAAACCGAGCTGCGAAAGGCGCTGACTCAAACGAGCATACCAGGCACGGGGTGACTGCTTGAGACCATAAATAGACCGTTGAAGTTTGCAGACATGAGAGGGATAAGTGGCATCCTCGAACCCAGGTGGCTGCTGCATGTACACATCTTCGGCCAAGAACCCATGTAAAAAGGCATTGCTCACATCAATCTGTCGGAGGCTCCAGCCACGAGACACATCAAGAGACAAAACCAAGCGAATCGTGGCAGGCTTCACCACCGGGCTAAAAGTATCTCCGTAGTCAATCCCGTGCTGTTGAGTGAAACCACGAGCAACAAGACGAGCTTTGTGCTTATCAACAGACCCATCCGGACGATGCTTGGTTTTGAAAATCCACTTGCAGCTCACAATATTAACACCAGGTGGCCGAGGCACCAACACCCAGGTGTTAGTGTGACGGAGAGCAGCAAACTCCTCGGACATGGCGGCACGCCAGGCAGGTTCACCCAGAGCATCACGATGGGAAACCGGCGTGGTGAAGAAGGCACGACGGCGAGAGTCGTATCGAACCGTGCCATCAGTGTAAGACTTCTCCTTGCGCGTATGATCACGATGGCGTGTAACCATAGCATGCGCCGGAGCTGCATCGCCGGTAAGAGAAGACGACGACGACGAGGGCTCGGCCGAGGGTGTCGCGGCTGAGGGGACCTCGGCAAGAGGCGACACGGGCCGAGAGACGATGGTGTGCTGGACCGGCCCAGGCGACGGACCGGGCGAGGGTGGCAACCCAGCCGCGCCGGGCGAGGGTGGCGACCCAGCCGCGTCCGCGGTCACGCCATCAGGCGAGGCAGCCGCGCCTGCCTCGGGCGGAGGGACATGCACGTCGGGCGCATCAGGAGGCGTCGGAGCAGCAACATGTACCTGGGGGGAACTCAAAGCAATATCACCTGCAAAAGACAAGTTAGATGACAAATAGGACAGGTCATATTTACGCACATGGACATCCGGAACCGGTTCATCGGAGGGAAAAGTGAGTGCATGTTCAAGAGAAGCAGGATCAACCGAAACGTCGGGTTGAGAGTAAGGGAACACAGTCTCGTCGAAAACAACATCACGAGAGATGTATATCCGACCGGAGGTACGGTCAAGACACTTATAGCCCTTATGCAAAGGACTATAGCCAAGGAAAACACACATCTTGGACCGAAACTCAAGCTTGTGAGCATTGTACTTGCGGAGACTAGGCCAGCAAGCACACCCAAAAATCCGAAGGGAGGAGTAGTTGGGCTGAACATGAAACAGACGGAACAAAGGTGTGTGCTTATTGAGAACCGGAGTGGGTATACGGTTGATGAGGTAACATGCCGTAAGGAAAGCCTCATCCCAAAACCGAAGTGGAAGAGAGGAGTGCGCAAGCAAGGCAAGACCGGTCTCGACCAAATGTCGGTGTTTGCGCTCGGCAATACCGTTCTGCTGAGAGGTATGCGGACATGACACTCGGTGAGAGATACCCGTGCGTTGAAAGTAGCGATGGAGTTTGTGGTATTCACCACCCCAGTCGGACCGAACGGCTTTGATTTTATAATCCAGAAGGCGTTCGACATGAGCCTGAAAGTTGTAGAAAACTTGCTCAACATCAGACTTGTGTTTAAGCAAATAAATCCAGGTGAAGCACATGTAGTCATCAATAAAACTAACATAATATTTGTACCCTCCCGACGAAGCAAGAGCGGGACCCCAAACATCTGAATGTATTAATTCAAGAGGTACAGTAGTGATGTGAAACAAAGTAGAATAAGGTAGTTGATGACTCTTAGCACGCTGACAGGCATCACAAACTAACGATGAATTATTTGAACTAGAACACGGAAGTTCATGACTCCGAACAATGGAAGTGACCACATTATTTGTAGGATGACCAAGACGTTGATGCCATTGCGACGACGAAACTCGAACACCGGAGGAGGCACGATGAGACGATGAAGATGACGCACGAGCGAAGGG
>NC_057802.1:590878373-590878947 GCF_018294505.1 Triticum aestivum
GCGCGCGTAACTTCTACCGTGAAGGATGATGCGCCTGGTTGCTTTGTCCTTAACAAGGAAAAAACGATGGTGAAATTCAACAAACACGTCATTATCACAAAGAAGACAATAAACAGAGAGAAGATGCTGGCTGATGTGTGGAACATGAAGGATGTTACGCAGTTTAAGAGATGAACCGGGTAAACGCGAATGACCAATGTGTGAAATAGACAAACCTGCACCATTGGCCACCTGAACCTGATCCTTGCCGTCATAGCGCTCATGAACCTGGAGGCGCTCAAGATCATTAGTCAAGTGATCCGTAGCCCCGGTATCCAACACCCAAGGAAAGTCGACGGTGTTGGTGGAGGCCGAGTTGGCGGAGCGGGAGTTGTGATCCTGATCATAGCGCTTGCGACAGTCGTCGGCTTCATGGCCCCAGTTCTTGCAAATTTGGCACCGAGGACACCAGCGGTTGCGACGCCCACCGCCTCCGCCGTTGTTGCTGGCGTTGCCCCCTCTACCTTGCCGGCCATTGCCGGCATAACCAGCGTTGCGGTCACGGCCGCCGGTGTTGCCGCCATTACCGCCCTGG
>NC_057802.1:590879095-590923372 GCF_018294505.1 Triticum aestivum
ACCACCCCTCCACCGCACTCTGTTGTGCCTGCAGCGCCTCGAAGGACAGTACCAATGAGTAAAAACTGGAGTAGGGCATGGGTGCATTACTCACGCCCAAGGAGGCGGCGATGGAGTTGTAGGCGGAGCCGAGGCCGGTGAGGATGTGATCGATAAGCTCATCATCACGGATCGGAGAGCCGGCGGCGGCCATAGTGTCGGCCAGGGCCTTCATCTTGTGCATGTATTCCGCGGCAGACAGATCGTCCTTCCTCAGCGACTGAAGTTGCCGCCGGATGTGGCGGACATTGGCGCGGCTCTGGGCGCCGAACATGGCGGCGACGACTGTCCACACCGCATGCGCCGACTCGCAGCCAATAAGTTGGCATGCAATATCCTCATCCATGGAGGTGAGAAGAAGCCCCTTGACGCGCTGATCTTGAACCCACCATTGGTGGTACTCCGGGTTGGCGACGGTGGTAGCAGCGTCGCCGGTGCCGACAACGAGTGTTTTGGCCGGTGCCGCCTTGATGCCATCGAGGTGTCCGTGGAGGTTGGCACCGGCAAGAACGGTGCTGGTGATGCCCCCCAGAGCATGAAGTTGTGGCGACCGAGGCGGACGGAGATCGTCGGGACGGCGAGCGCGGCGGGGATCGAGGCGACGGGAGAAGAGACGATGGCGCCGCTAGTTTGGGCGACGGACATAGCGGCGGACGACATCGCAGCGGCGGCGGAGCAAGTCGCGGAAGATGGCTCGCGCGGCAGCGCGGTTAGATGTCTCGCGCGGCAACAACAGCGGGCGGATGGATGCCGATGGATAGCTAGCTCACACGGCGCTGATGGATGGCTAGCTTGCACGGATGGATGGCTAGCTTGCAATTGGAAGCAGCGGCTGCGCGGAGAGAGGTTCGGGCGGCGGCGGCGGCCCGACCTGGCTGATACCAAGTTGAAACACAAGGTTTAGGGTTTCTAGACTCATAAAAACAGAGTTCGACCGTAAACTACCAATGGAAATTACCAACTATCCTATTAAAGGTTGGAACTCTAAAATTCAAAATC
This sequence comes from Triticum aestivum, assembly GCF_018294505.1. NCBI lineage: Eukaryota > Viridiplantae > Streptophyta > Magnoliopsida > Poales > Poaceae > Triticum > Triticum aestivum. Next base: position 590,880,134 of record NC_057802.1, read on the forward strand.
CCATACATTACTTGAAAGTTGAAACCAAGATTTCCATCCTTGCATATAGAAAAAAAGGAGACATACTACTACATCTCACCATGTTCAGGACTTCCAGTACCTTCATCTGATATGCTTCCGTTTATTCTTGTCCATGCTGATCAGGCTGCCCTATGAGCTTCGAGTCCCAGGACTATACAATAATCACAAGCAGGTGCAAAGCGCCACAGTATCCTCCTAAGGAATGTTGTGATGCTTTCAAGGAATTTGCATGCCCATTTGCCGTCTACATCAACAACCAGAGCACCAACTGTGCAGACGCTATGTTTTCCTACATCAACTTGCATGGCTCGTACCCAGCAGGCCTATTCGGCACCGAGTGCGTCAAAGGCAAGGAAGGGGTTTCCTGCGAAGGCGTCCCAGGGAAAGGCGCCGGCGTGCCAAGTGGCGGACGGCGAGCTCAAGGGAGTATCCGTTCTTTGGTTCCTATCTTGTGTGGGCTAGGAGCATTGTTGTTCCATTGAGTGGTGATACCTTGCACTTCTCCAAAGATGGCATGTTGTCCGCTGCAAGTTGTAAGTAGTAAGACTTAGAATCAATTTGGTTCTCCTTGGCGCTCATTTGCTAATGCATTGCCATGTTCATTTTATATGTAGTGCCATTTGGATATGTTTTTCCATGTAGCAATGCAATCGAGATGGCGTCTTAGAGCATCTTCATTCATGCCCTTCACGCATAAGCACATCATGTTCAGAACATTGGCCCGAAGAATCTCTGCACCTTGCTCAAAGCAGCCACCAACTGCCCTCCTGCGCTGTAGACATGCCCAACATAGCAAATAGGAACAATCAGTCAATCACCCAATGACATGCAGGGAACTACCTTAATTTCCTGTGGAACTTTTCGGTTGTCTGTTCTACAGCTTGCCTATGGTAAACTTGAGCGCATGTACTACTTTACGTTCACATCACTTGAGAAAATGGAAGTCAGGAATGAAAGGTTGGAAAATTTAGCAAATTGCCCGTCTAGCTCAGTTGGTAGAGCGCAAGGCTCTTAACCTTGTGGTCTTGGGTTCGAGCCCCAAGGTGGGCGATGTTTGAATTTTTTTTTTTGTAGTTGTTGGCGTTAGCAAAAGCCCATTTTCACATTCATCTTCATTCTAACTTTCTTTTCTGTGTATTTCCCGATTTACCATGTTAACTTGTTCATTTTTGCGTTTCATTTATTTCCTGATTTACCATGCATTTTTTTCATATCTAAACATAAACAACCCATAAGTTCTGAACATCTAGGCATTTTAGTTATTTATCTGTTGTAATTCTCATGTATAAATCTTATATTTTTATTAATTTGGCTGTCTATTTTTTTGGTGTTTGCAAAGCCCATTTTGACATTAATGTTGATTTTTATTTCTTCGTTTTTGCTTTGCATTTATTTCTTGATTTATTTAGGCATTTTTAGATGAATTATTTTAGGTCCGTTCATTTCTTACATGTCTAAATAACCCATAAGTGTTGAACATCTAGGCGTATTACATTCACATATGTAATTCGTCGGTTGAAAATCAAATTATTATTTTGCTTCCTATTTTAGTTATGGGTTGTAACTCTGATGTATAAACATTCAATTTTTATTGATTTAGCTTTGGCTTCCTATTTTACTTTTTGGTGTTTGCAAAGCCCATTTTGAAATTAATGTTTTAATATTTTCTGATGTTGTACCTATTGTCCATGCATCTTGGATTTATGTAGGCACATTTCTTAGACTAATTAGTTATTTTTAAAATTTTCATTTCTAATACCTATTTTTAAACTTCGTATAAACCCATGTGTTTGGCGTGGCTAGATTTGTTACGATCATTTTTTTGAAGTTCACCAGGGGAGGAGGGGAAAGCCCCTCCACCACCTGAATTTTATTGCATTTCCATCTCAGGGACAATACAAGCCTTCATATGCCATTTTGTCTTGTGATATAGTGATTTTTAAGTGTCTGACGTTTCCAGGCATTAAAGGCTTGTATTGTCCAAATATACATCTAGTCAAAATATTGTGATTTCTTTTTTCTGAAAAAAATGTATTGTGATCTAACCCTGCAAAAAAAAGTATTGTGATGTATTTTTACCTTATACTCCTTCCATATACAATCAAATCCTATTGTGTATCTCCTCCGTGCTTGCATGTGGGCAAGTATATATATTTAGGTGTCTTAAGTCGATTACTGATTTTTTTTTTCAAGTCAGAAGATTTTTAGCATTGATTTTCTATCCTCCGTAAACAATGTGGTTCGTGGCTTGACCGGCTTAGAAATCACCCACACAACCTAAGAATAGAGAATCAGCCGGTCGGTCTCAAGTATCATCGACACACCACACTCTTGAATTTTACAAAACAAGAGAACACCATTTTCAGCGCAAGGGGCGAGAACTCAGTTTAGGTAGAGAAGCAAGATATGGGAAAAGAAGGAAACTAGCAAAAAGTAGAGCACAAAATGGAGAATCGTTGAGACATCCTCACTCCACAAAGATTTCATGACAACAAAAGCTCTAAGAGCATCTACAGCCGCATATGACAAATATGATCGGGGCAGAAGGGGTGGGGACCCTGGTGCTTCGGCTTAGGTATGTAGTTAGGGTTGGCCTAGTGCTTCCTTGAGGCATTGTTTCCATGGAGGAGGTGGTGCCGCGTCGGAATAATTTGCCTCTGCTCTTCCTCCATCTCGGCGCCGCTGCAACCGGTGGCATCGGGGGGCAGGTGACCCGATCGTCTCACCAATCTCTGGATCTGGCGAGGTTCGTGTCTGGTGGTCGGCCATCGGCGCTCCCGCGGGTGGCGGTCGTGTCGGCTGTTGTAATTGTGTTTACTGTCTTGCAGTTGAGTGCGTGGATGACGGTAGGCGACGACGTTCCTCTTTTTCGACTACATCGGATGAAGTTTACGGTGTCGAGGTCTAGTGACCACGGGGAAGATCCCCGGCCTACGTACCACAAAGACTCGGTCTCGTCGCTTGCGGCGACCCGCTTCATCAGCTTAAAAAGCATCTTTGTATGCGGTGGTGCTCTTCCTGATCTTGGTATGGCGGTTGTTCTCATCTTTTTCTGGAGTTTCCATGGTGGCCACGGAGGATGTTTGTGGACTACGTTTTGGCGAGGCACGAGTTTCTGCAAGGGTGAAATAGTAATTTTACTTATGGAATTCTTTCTGCAAAGTTGCTTGACAAGCATTTGTCTCGTATGATGACCATATGTGTAATCTCCGTATGTCTAATTAATGAAATAGTATATGGTTGCTTAAAAAAACTTATCTTTCCACTGACAAAGCCGTCAGATGAGGAAGAGGAGGAGGACCGAGACAATGACGTGCAACAAAAACTTTGGCAGTGACGGCCAGGGTTGATTGACTCCGAACCTGGGCCCTGTGTTGGGGAACGTAGTAATTTCAAAAAAAATCCTACGCACACGCAAGATCATGGTGATGCATAGCAACGAGAGGGGAGAGTGTGTCCACGTACCCTCGTAGACCAAAAGCGGAAGCGTTAGCACAACACGGTTGATGTAGTCGTACGTCTTCACGATCCGACCGATCAAGTACCGAACGCACGGCACCTCCGAGTTCAGCACACATTCAACTCGATGACGTCCCTCGAACTCCGATCCAGCCGAGCTTTGAGGGAGAGTTCAGTCAGCAAGCGGTGTGGTGACGATGATGATGTTCTACCGACGCAGGGCTTTGCCTAAGCACCGCTACGATATTATCGAGGTGGATTATGATGGATGGGGGCACCGCACACGGCTAAGAGATCCAAGGGATCAGTTGTTGTGTCTGTTGGAAATATGCCCTAGAGGCAATAATAAATGGTTATTATTATATTTCTTTGTTCATGGTAATTGTCTATTATTCATGCTATAATTGTATTGTCCGGAAATCGTAATACATGTGTGAATACATAGACCACAACCTGTCCCTAGTAAGCCTCTAGTTGACTAGCTCGTTGATCAACAGATAGTCATGGTTTCCTGACTATGGACATTGGATGTCATTGATAACGGGATCACATCATTAGGAGAATGATGTGATGAACAAGACCCAATCCTAAGCATAGCATAAAAGATCGTGTAGTTTCGTTTGCTAGAGCTTTTCCAATGTCAAGTATCTTTTCCTTAGACCATGAGATCGTGCAACTCCCGGATACCGTAGGAGTGCTTTGGGTGTGCCAAACGTCACAACGTAACTGGGTGACTATAAAGGTGCATTACGGGTATCTCCGAAAGTGTCTGTTGGGTTGGCACGGATCGAGACTGGGATTTGTCACTCCGTGTAAACGGAGAGGTATCTCTGGGCCCAGTCGGTAATGCATCATCATAATGAGCTCAATGTGACTAAGGCGTTAGTCACGGGATCATGCATTGCGGTACGAGTAAAGAGACTTGCCGGTAACGAGATTGAACAAGGTATTGGGATACCGACGATCGAATCTCGGGCAAGTAACATACCGATTGACAAAGGGAATTGCATACGGATTGATTGAATCCTCGACACCGTGGTTCATCTGATGATATCATCGTGGAACATGTGGGAGCCAACATGGGTATCCAGATCCCGCTGTTGGTCATTGACCGGAGAGGCGTCTCGGTCATGTCTGCATGTCTCCCGAACCCGTAGGGTCTACACACTTAAGGTCCGGTGACGCTAGGGTTGTAGAGATATATGTATGCGGAAACCCAAAAGTTGTTCGGAGTCCCGGATGAGATCCCGGACGTCACGAGAGGTTCCGGAATGGTCCGGAGGTAAAGATTTATATATGGGAAGTCTTATTTTGGTCGCCGGAAAAGTTTCGCGCTTTATCGGTATTGTACCGGGAGTGCCGAAAGGGGTCCGGGGGTCCACCAAGGGGGTCCACCAGCCCCGGGGGGCCACATGGGCTGTAAGGGGTGCGCCTTGGCCTATATGGGCCAAGGGCACCAGCCCCAAGAGGCCCATGCGCAAGAGATAAGAAAAAAAGGGAGAGTCCTAAAGGGGGAAGGCACCTCCGAGGTGCCTTGGGGGGGAAGGACTCCCCCCTGGCCGCACCCTTCCTTGGGGGAAGGGGCAAGGCTGCGCCCCCCCTCTCCCTTGGCCCTATATATAGTGGGGGGAAGGGAGGGCAGCAACATCTAAGCCTTGGGCGCCTCCCTCCTCCCATGCAACACCTCTCTCTCTCTCTCGCAGAAGCTTGCGAAGCCCTGCCAGAGAGCCGCTGCATCCACCACCACGCCGTCGTGCTGTTGGATCTCCATCAACCTCTCCTCTCCCCTTGCTGGATCAAGAAGGAGGAGACGTCGCTGCACCGTACGTGTGTTGAACGCGGAGGTGCCGTACGTTCGGCACTCGGTCATCGGTGATTTGGATCACGGCGAGTACGACTCCGTCATCCACGTTCATTGGAACGCTTCCGCTCGCGATCTACAAGGGTATGTAGATGCACTCCCTTCCCCTCGTTGCTAGTAGACTCCATAGATGCATCTTGGTGAGCGTAGGAAAATTTTAAATTATGCTACGATTCCCAACAGTGGCATCATGAGCCAGGTCTATGCGTAGTTACTATGCACGAGTAGAACACAAAGAAGTTGTGGGCGTTGAGTTTGCCAATTCTTCTTGCCGCTACTAGTCTTTTCTTGTTTCGGCGGCATTGTAGGATGAAGCGGCCCGGACCGACCTTACACGTACTCTTACGTGAGACAGGTTCCACCGACTGACATGCACTAGTTGCATAAGGTGGCTAGCGGGTGTCTGTCTCTCCTACTTTAGTCGGAACAGATTCGATGAAAAGGGTCCTTATGAAGGGTAAATAGAAATTGGCAAATCACGTTGTGGTCATACGTAGGTAAGAAACGTTCTTGCTAGAAACCTACAAACCACGTAAAAACTTGCGACAACAATTAGAGGACGTCTAACTTGTTTTTGCAGCAAGTGCTATGTGATGTGATATGGCCAGAAGATGTGATGAATGATATATATGATGTATGAGATTGATCATATTCTTGTAATAGGAATCACGACTTGCATGTCGATGAGTATGACAACCGGCAGGAGCCATAGGAGTTGTCTTTATTATTTTGTATGACCTGCGTGTCATTGAATAACGCCATGTAAATTACTTTACTTTGTTGCTAAACGCGTTAGCCATAGAAGTAGAAGTAATCGTTGGCGTGGCGACTTCATGAAGACACAATGATGGAGATCATGATGATAGAGATCATGGTGTCATGCCGGTGACAAAGATGATCATGGTGCCCCGAAGATGGAGATCAAAGGAGCATAATGATATTGGCCATATCATGTCACTATTTGATTGCATGTGATGTTTATCATGTTTTTGCATCTTATTTGCTTAGTACGACGGTAGTAAGTAAGATGATCCCTTATAATAATTTCAAGAAAGTGTTCACCCTAACTGTGCACCGTTGCGAAGGTTCGTCGTTTCGAAGCACCACGTGATGATCGGGTGTGATAGATTCTTACGTTCGAATACAACGGGTGTTGACGAGCCTAGCATGTACAGACATGGCCTCGGAACACACGCAATACACTTAGGTTGACTTGACGAGCCTAGCATGTACAGACATGGCCTCGGAACACGGAGGACCGAAAGGTCGAGCATGAGTCGTATAGAAGATACGATCAACATGGAGATGTTCACCGATCTTGACTAGTCCGTCTCACGTGATGATCGGACACGGCCTAGTTAAACTCGGATCATGTTTCACTTAGATGACTAGAGGGATGTCTATCTGAGTGGGAGTTCATAATCAGATGAACTTCATTATCATGAACATAGTCAAAAAGGTATTTGCAAATTATGTCATAGCTTGCGCTTTAGTTCTACTGGTTAAGATATGTTCCTAGAGAAAATTTAGTTGAAAGTTGGTAGTAGCAATTATGCGGACTGGGTCCGTAAACTGAGGATTGTCCTCATTGCTGCACAGAAGGCTTATGTCCTTAATGCACCGCTCGGTGTGCTGAACCTCAGCGTCGTATGTCAGATGGTTCGTAACATCTACAGAACATCTACAGACGACGCTTTGATGACTACGTGATAGTTCAGTGCGGTTTAGAATTGTGGCACCAAAGACGTTTCTGAAACGTCGCAGAACATGTGAGATGTTCCGAAGACTGAAATTGGGATTTCAGACTAGTGCCCACGTCAAGAGGTATGAGACCTCTGACAAGTTTCTTAAGCCAGCAAACTAAGGGAGAAAAGCTCAATCGTTGAGCGTGTGCTCAGATTGTCTGAGTGCCACAATCGCTTGAATCGAGTGGGAGTTAATCTCCCAGATGAGATAGTGATAGTTCTCCATAGTCACTGCCACCAAGCTAGTAGAGCTTCGTGATGAACTATAACATATCAAGGATAATTATGATGATCCTTGAGCTCGCGATGCTTGACACCGCGAGAGTAGAAATCAAGAAGGAGCATCAATTGTTGATGGTTAGTAAAACCACTAGTTTAAGAAGGGCAAGGGCAAAAGGGATACTTCATGAAACAGCAAGTCGTTTGCTGCTCTAGTGAAGAATCCCAAGGTTGAACCCAAACCCGAGACTAAGTGCTTCTGTAATGAGAGGAACGGTCACTGAAGCAGTACTACCCTAGATACTTGGTAGATGAGAAGGCAGGCAAGGTCGACAGAAGTATATTGGATATACGTTATATGAATGTGTACTTTACTAGTACTCCTAGCAGCACCAGGGTATTAGATACTGGTTCGGTTGCTAAGTGTTAGCAACTCGAAATAAAAGCTGCGGAATAAATGGAGACTAGCTAAAGGTGAGATGACGATAGGTGTTGGAAGTGTTTCCAAGGTTGATGTGATCAAGCATCGCATGCTCCCTCTACCATCGAGATTTGGTGTTTGCGTTGAACATGATTGGATTATGTTTACCGCAAAACGGTTATTCATTTAAGGAGAATAATGGTTACTCTGTTTATTTGAATAATACCTTCAATGGTCTTGCACCTAAAATGAATCTCGATCGTAGTGATACACATGTTCGTGCCAAAAGATATAAAATAGTAATGATAGTACCACATACTTGTGGCACTGCAACTTGAGTCATATTGGTATAGAACGCATGAAGAAGCTCCATGTAGATGGATCTTTGGACTCACTCGTTTTTGAAAAGATTGAGACATGCGAACCATGTCTATTGGTATATATGCATGAAGAAACTCCATACAGATGGATCGTTTGGACTCACTTGATTATGAATCACTTAAGACATGCAAATCATACCACATGGGCAAAATGACTGAATGTCCTCGTTTTCAGTAAGATGGAACAAGAGAGCAACTTATTGGAAGTAATACATTTTGATGTACACAGTCCAATGAGTGCTGAGGCATGCAGTGGATATCGTTATGTTCTTACTTCACAGATGATTTGAGTAGATGTTGAGTGTATTTACTTGATGAAACACAAGTCTGAATTATTGAAAGATTCAAGTAATTTCAGAGTGAAGTTGAAGATCGTCGTGACAAGAGGATAAAATGTCTATGATATGATCATAGAGATATCTGAGTTACGAGTTTGGCACACAATTGAGACATTGTGGAAAGTGTTTCACAATTAATACCGCCAGGAACACCATAGTGTGATGGTGTGTCCGAACACCATAACTGCACCCTATTGGATATGGTGCATACCATGATGTTTCTTATCAAATTACCACTATCGTTTGTGGGTTAGGCATTAGAGACAACCGCATTCACTTTAAAAGGGGCACCATGCAATTCCGTTGAGACGACACCGTTTATAGAATCCTAAGTTGTCGTTTCTTAAAAGTTTGGGGCTGCGATGCTTATGTGAAAAAGTTTCAGGCTGATAAGCTCGAACCCAAAGCGGATAAATGCATCTTCATAGAATACCCAAAAACAGTTGGGTATACCTCCTATTTCAGATCTGGAAGCAAAAGTAATTGCTTCTAGAAACGAGTCCTTTCTCGAGGAAAAGTTTCTCTCGAAAGAATTGAGTGGGAGGATGGTGGAGACTTGATAAGGTTATTGAACCGTCGCTTCAACTAGTATGTAGCAGGGCACAGGAAGTTGTTCCTGTGGCACCTACACCAATTGAAGTGGAAGCTTATGATAGTGATCATGAAACTTCGGATCAAGTCACTACCAAACCTCGTAGGACGACGAGGATGCGCACTACTTTAGAGTGGTACGTAATCCTGTCTTGGAAGTCATGTTGCTAGACAACAATGAACCTACGAGCTATGGAGAAGCGATGGTGGGCCCATATTCCGACGAATGGCTCGAGGCCATGAAATCCGAGATAGAATCCATGTATCAGAACAAAGCATGGACTTTGGTGAACTTGCCCGATGATCGGCAAGCCATTGAGATAAATGGATCTTTAAGAAGAAGACGGACATGGACGGTAATGTTACCGTCTATGAAGCTCGACTTGTGGCAAAGAGTATTTTCACAAGTTCAAGGAGCTGACTACGATGAGTTTTTCTCATCCGTAGCGATGCTTAGGTCCGTCGGAATCATGTTAGCATTAGCTACATTTATGAAATCTGGCAGATGGATGTCAAAACAAGTTTCCTTACCAGTTTTCGTAAGGAAAGGTTGTATGTGATACAATCAGAAAGGTTTTGTCGATCCTAAGGATGCTAAAAGGTATGCTAGCTCCAGCGATCCTTCCATGGATTAGAGCAAGCATCTCGGAGTCAGAATATACGCTTTGATGGGGTGATCAAAGTTTTTGGGTTTATACAAAGTTTGTTAGAAACTTGTATTTACAATAAAGTGAGTGGGAGTGCTACAACATTTCTGATAAGTATATGTGAATGACATATTGTTGATCCGAAATGATGTAAAATTTCTGGAAAGCATAAAGGGTTGTTTGAAAGGAGTTTTTCAAAGGAAGACCTGGATAAAGCTGCTTACATATTGGGCATCAAGATCCATAGAGATAGATCAAGACGCCCGATGATACTTTCAAAAGACAGCACACCTTGACATGATTTTGAAAGAGTTCAAAATAGATCAGCAAAGAAGGAGTTCTTGGCTGTGTTACAAGGTGTGAGTATTGAGTGAGACTCAAGACCTGACCACAGCAGAAGATAGAGAAAGGACGAAGGTCGTCCCCTATGCTTTAGACGTAGGCTCTATAGTATGCTATGCTGTGTACCGCACCTGTAGTGTGCCTTGCCATGAGTTGGTCAAGAGGGTACAATGGTGATCCGGGAAAGGATCTCATGACAGCGGTCGAACTTATCCTTAGTACCTAGTGGATTAAGGAATTTTCTCGATTATGGAGGTGGAAAGGAGTTCGTCGTAAAGGGTTACGTCGATGCGAACTTTGACACTAATCCGGATGACTCTGAGTAGTAAACCGGATTCGTATAGTAGAGCAATTATTTGAAATGGCTCCAAATAGCGCGTGGTAGCATCCACAAGATGACATAGATATTCGTAAAGCACACGGTTCTGAAAGGTTCAGACCCGTTGACTAATAACCTCTCTCACAAGCATAACATGACCAAACCAGAACACATTGAGTGATAATCACATAGTGATGTGAACTAGATTGTTGACTCTAGTAAACTCTTTAGATGTTGGTCACATGGTGATGTGACCAGTGAGTGTTAATCACATGATGATGTGAACTAGATTATTGACTCTAGTGCAAGTGGGAGACTCTTGGAAATATGCCCTAGAGGCAATAATAAATGGTTATTATTATATTTCTTTGTTCATGGTAATTGTCTATTATTCATGCTATAATTGTATTGTCCGGAAATCGTAATACATGTGTGAATACATAGACCACAACCTGTCCCTAGTAAGCCTCTAGTTGACTAGCTCGTTGATCAACAGATAGTCATGGTTTCCTGACTATGGACATTGGATGTCATTGATAACGGGATCACATCATTAGGAGAATGATGTGATGGACAAGACCCAATCCTAAGCATAGCATAAAAGATCGTGTAGTTTCGTTTGCTAGAGCTTTTCCAATGTCAAGTATCTTTTCCTTAGACCATGAGATCGTGCAACTCCCGGATACCGTAGGAGTGCTTTGGGTGTGCCAAACGTCACAACGTAACTGGGTGACTATAAAGGTGCACTACGGGTATTTCCGAAAGTGTCTGTTGGGTTGGCACGGATCGAGACTGGGATTTGTCACTCCGTGTGACGGAGAGGTATCTCTGGGCCCACTCGGTAATGCATCATCATAATGAGCTCAATGTGACTAAGGCATTAGTCACGGGATCATGCATTGCGGTACGAGTAAAGAGACTTGCCGGTAACGAGATTGAACAAGGTATTGGGATACCGACGATCGAATCTCGGGCAAGTAACATACCGATTGACAAAGGGAATTGCATACGGATTGATTGAATCCTCGACACCGTGGTTCATCCGATGATATCATCGTGGAACATGTGGGAGCCAACATGGGTATCCAGATCCCGCTATTGGTTATTGACCGGAGAGGCGTCTCGGTCATGTCTGCATGTCTCCCGAACCCGTAGGGTCTACACACTTAAGGTCCGGTGACGCTAGGGTTGTAGAGATATATGTATGCGGAAACCCGAAAGTTGTTCGGAGTCCCGGATGAGATCCCGGACGTCACGAGAGGTTCCGGAATGGTCCGGAGGTAAAGATTTATATATGGGAAGTCTTATTTTGGTCGCCGGAAAAGTTTCGCGCTTTATCGGTATTGTACCGGGAGTGCCGAAAGGGGTCCGGGGGTCCACCAAGGGGGTCCACCAGCCCCGGGGGGCCACATGGGCTGTAAGGGGTGCTCCTTGGCCTATATGGGCCAAGGGCACCAGCCCCAAGAGGCCCATGCGCAAGAGATAAGAAAAAAAGGGAGAGTCCTAAAGGGGGAAGGCACCTCCGAGGTGCCTTGGGGGGGAAGGACTCCCCCCTGGCCGCACCCTTCCTTGGAGGAAGGGGCAAGGCTGCGCCCCCCCCCCTCTCCCTTGGCCCTATATATAGTGGGGGGAAGGGAGGGCAGCAACATCTAAGCCTTGGGCGCCTCCCTCCTCCCATGCAACACCTCTCTCTCTCTCGCAGAAGCTTGCGAAGCCCTGCCGGAGAGCCGCTGCATCCACCACCACGCCGTCGTGCTGTTGGATCTCCATCAACCTCTCCTCTCCCCTTGTTGGATCAAGAAGGAGGAGACGTCGCTGCACCGTACGTGTGTTGAACGCGGAGGTGCCGTACGTTCGGCACTCGGTCATCGGTGATTTGGATCACGGCGAGTACGACTCCGTCATCCACGTTCATTGGAACGCTTCCGCTCGCGATCTACAAGGGTATGTAGATGCACTCCCTTCCCCTCGTTGCTAGTAGACTCCATAGATGCATCTTGGTGAGCGTAGGAAAATTTTAAATTATGCTAAGATTCCCAACAGTGTCTATGGGGTGCCCCCTCCTCCGTATATAAAGGAGTGGAGGAGGGGGCCGGCCAAGGGGAGGAGGCGCGCCCAAGGGGGGAGTCCTACTCCCACCGGGAGTAGAACTCCTCCTTTTCCTATTTGGAGAGGGAGAGGGAAGGAAGAGGAAGGAGGGAGGAAGGAAAGGGGGGGCCGGCCCCCCTCCCCAATTCGGATTGGGCTTGGGGGGCGCGCCCCCTCCTTTCTACTAAAGCCCATTAAGGCCCATATACCTCCCGGGGGGTTCCGATAACCTCCCGGTGCTCCGGTATTATCCCGATCTCACCCGGAACCATTCCAGTGTCCAAATATAGTCGTCCAATATATCAATCTTTACGTCTCGACCATTTCGAGACTCCTCGTCATGTCTGTGATCATATCCGGGACTCCGAACTACCTTCGGTACATCAAAACACATAAACTCATAATATAACCGTCATCGAACTATAAGCGTGCAGACCCTACGGGTTCGAGAACTATGTAGACATGACCGAGACACGTCTCCGGTCAATAACCAATAGCGGAACCTGGATGCTCATATTGGCTCCCACATATTCTACGAAGATCTTTATCGGTCAAACCGCATAACAACATACGTTGTTCCCTTTGTCATCGGTATGTTACTTGCCCGAGATTCAATCGTCGGTATCTCAATACCTAGTTCAATCTCGTTACCGGCAAGTCTCTTTACTCGTTCCGTAATACATCATCCCGCACCTAACTCATTAGCTGCAATGTGCATTACCGAGTGGGCCCAAAGATACCTCTCCGACAATCGGAGTGACAAATCCTAATCTCGAAATACGCCAACCCAACAAGTACCTTCGGAGACACCTGTAGAGCACCTTTATAATCACCCAGTTACGTTGTGATGTTTGGTAGCACACAAAGTGTTCCTCCGGTAAACGGGAGTTGCATAATCTCATAGTCATAGGAACATGTATAAGTCATGAAGAAAGCAATATCAACATACTAAACGATCAAGTGCTAAGCTAACGGAATGGGTCAAGTCAATCACATCATTCTCCTAATGATGTGATCCCGTTAATCATGACAACTCTTTGTCTATGGCTAGGAAACATAACCATCTTTGATCAACGAGCTAGTCAAGTAGAGGCATACTAGTGACACTCTGTTTGTCTATGTATTCACACATGTATCATGTTTCCGGTTAATACAATTCTAGCATGAATAATAAACATTTATCATGATATAAGGAAATAAATAATAACTTTATTATTGCCTCTAGGGCATATTTCCTTCAGTCTCCCACTTGCACTAGAGTCAATAATCTAGATAACACAGTAATGATTCTAACACCCATGGAGCCTTGGTGTTGATCATGTTTTGCTCGTGGAAGAGGCTTAGTCAACGGGTCTGCAACATTCAGATCCGTATGTATTTTGCAAATCTCTATGTCTCCCACCTGGACTTGATCCCGGATGGAGTTGAAGCGTCTTTTGATGTGCTTGGTTCTCTTGTGAAATCTGGATTCCTTTGCCAAAGCAATTGCACCAGTATTGTCATAAAAGATTTTCATTGGACCCGATGCACTAGGTATGACACCTAGATCGGATATGAACTCCTTCATCCAGACTCCTTCATTTGCTGCTTCCGAAGCAGCTATGTACTCCGCTTCACATGTAGATCCCGCTACGACGCTTTGTTTAGAACTGCACCAACTGACAGCTCCACCATTCAATATAAACACGTATCCGGTTTGCGATTTAGAATCGTCCGGATCAGTGTCAAAGCTTGCATCGACGTAACCACTTACGACGAGCTCTTTGTCACCTCCATAAACGAGAAACATATCCTTAGTCCTTTTCAGGTATTTCAGGATGTTCTTGACCGCTGTCCAGTGATCCACTCCTGGATTACTGTACCTCCCTGCTAAACTAATAGCAAGGCACACATCAGGTCTGGTACACAGCATTACATACATGATAGAGCCTATGGCTGAAGCATAGGGAACATCTTTCATTTTCTCTCTATCTTCTGCAGTGGTCAGGCATTGAGTCTTACTCAACTTCACACCTTGTAACACAGGCAAGAACCCTTTCTTTGCTTGATCCATTTTGAACTTTATAGTACCTGTAGAGCACCTTTATAATAACCCAGTTACGTTGTGACGTTTGGTAGCACACAAAGTGTTCCTCCGGTAAACGGGAGTTGCATAATCTCCAAGTCATAGGAACATGTATAAGTCATGAAGAAAGCAATAGCAACATAATAAACGATCAAGTGCTAAGCTAACGAAATGGGTCAAGTCAATCACATCATTCTCCTAATGATGTGATCCCGTTAATCAAATGACAACTCTTTGTCTATGGCTAGGAAACATAACCATCTTTGATCAACGAGCTAATCAAGTAGAGGCATACTAGTGACACTCTGTTTGTCTATGTATTCACACATGTATCATGTTTCCGGTTAATACAATTCTAGCATGAATAATAAACATTTATCATGATATAAGGAAATAAATAATAACTTTATTATTGCCTCTAGGGCATATTTCCTTCACCCTGACCCCCTCCTCCCGACCCAGCCTCGCGCCGTCTCCCTGGGCGACGGCCGGGGCGGCTCGCCCCCTCCATCCTCCCCCCTCCCGCGCCGCCGGAGGGTGCCCCCGGATCTGGCTGGGTGGTTTCGGCGGTGGCGAAACTTCCTTTCCCCCGCGTGCAGCGCCCTTGCCGGGGCAGGGCTCGGCAGGCGGCGGTCCGGCGTCCTGGCAGCGGGGCCGGCGGCTGGCGCGGTGGTGACGCTGCCACTTGGCGGTAGGGTGGCCTGGTGGCGCTGGGTGGCCGGCGGCGCGACCCCGACCCAGATCTGGGCCCTTAGGGGCCCATCTGGGTCCTAGCGGGCCGGCGCTGGCGTGGCGTCGCTGCCTCCGGCGCGGTGAAGTGGAGGAGCGGCTCGGACAGGGAGCGGCGACGCCGACAGCATGCCTTCTGCAGCGCGACGACGGGAGCTTTACGGGCATTTCAGGGCCTGGCTGGGCCTGGCATGCTCCTGTTTTTGCATTCGGTCGGATCCTGTCGGTGACGGTGGAGGTTGGGCCCTCCCGCGTGCTGACGGTGTTGCTGCTCCGAGTCCCGGCTTCTCTTCTTCGCTGTGCAGGTCCCACTTCGCGGTGCCGTGGTGAGACAACGTGGGAGACTCAAGTTCCGTGTTGGCGCAAGGTGGTGGATGGTATGGTGGCGTGCTCCAGAATGCTCGGGGTGATGGTTGGGATCGGGAGAAATCCATGTCGGCCTGGCCGACTCCGACGCGGTGACACCTGAGGGTGTCGCCGGACCTTCCTGGAGGGTGTTGGGTGCCACCCTTCCTTTCTCCTCGCCGCATACCAGGGGAAACCCTCGCAGTAGCGTCGTCATCGCCGCGTTCCTTTTTGGAGGTGTTGTGTGGTATCGGCGCTTCGGAGTCGAAGCTTGGTGGAAGTTCCCCGGTGGGCGCAACGGTCGCGAGTCTTCTTTATTTTTGTTGATCCGCCGTTGTCGACATTTGTTTCTTTTGTATTTTCTCTTTTGTTTCTTTTGGGCGTGCCTGTGGTGCTTCCGTCCCAACACTTATTGTTGGTTCTATCGATGATGGTTGATTTTTAATACAAAACGGGGGGAAACCTATTGGCCAGTGCTACAAATCAACGGGCTGATGCCAGGAAGATTTAAGCCGCCTTGCTGGCCGTTTGATCAGTCCCGCCACACCGTCGGATCTCTCCTCTCAGCTGGTTTGAATGGTCAACGCCAACACAATCTCTTCCTCACATCGCACAACCGCAGCACTGCATCGGAGCCCAGGTAGCCGCCGGCGACGCTTCACTGCGGTGATAACATCGGTGCGGCGGCGCTCCATCGCAGCACTGGACGCCGCCGGAGATGCTCCATTGAAACACAGCCGCTCTGGTGATGCTTCAGTGCAACTCCGGCGGCCACCGGCGAAGCTCCATTGCAGCAGTGGTGGCCCCCGGCTTAGCTCATTGTAGCACTGGACGGCTCTCGACGGAGCTTCATAGCAACACCGGCGGCTCCCCCACCGAAGCTCCATCGGCGGCGACGTTTCATTGCAACCCCAGCAGAGCTTCAACGATCCGGCGGTGCTTCATTGCATCTCAAGCAGTCCCGACGATGTCCCACTGTAGCGACGTGGCCTGGCGGAGCTCCATGGCAGCACCGGCGACTCGCGGAGGTGTTGCCGGCGCACACGCCCTTGCAACAGTGATGGCGTCGTGGTTGGTGTTGCCTTTGCAGCACCCTGGCAGTGGCATCCCTCTCCCTCTTTTCAGCACTGACCGGCGACACTCGGCAACACGGACCACATCAACGACCACGGTGTTGAGCATGCCGACGCCTCGCAACATCAATCCACACTAGTGATGGCAGCCATATGCTTCACTGCAGCGCCACCGCCGGTGGGGCAGTGCTCCACCGCATCACCCCGATGGCCACTGCATGCTTCATTGTAGTGCCATCGCAGCACCCCGACGACCGCCGCAGACTTCACGGCAGCACCCCGACGACCGCCGCAAGCTTCACTGCAACGCCACCGCCGGCGTGGTGGTGCTCCATCACGGCACCGACTACCCATCGTAGCTCCATCTCAACACTTGACGCCGCGCCGACGACTTCACTGCAGCACTCCCCTCTGCATCAGCGAGATCCACGAGCATCGGTGCGACGGCGAGACGCCAGTTGCCGAAGCGGAGAAGCTGGGTGCAAGATCCACGAGCGGAGGGAGGTAGGGGATGAAGCATAGAAGAAAAAACGTGTGGTCGTGTGAAAGGATAAGGAGAAGTGGAGAGCGGTGCGTGGGGCCTAGCGTGACGCATGTCGAGCGGAGGGAGCGGTTTACGCGACGAAGAAATCATCCGGCTGAAAACAAACGTTTCCCAAACCTATTTCGGCCGCGACTACCAGGGTTGATGCGTGTCCAGTGATGTGTTTTACTCTTGCAGGAGAGAAAAATCGTACCCATAGCATGGCCCATGTTAACTTTGAAACTCCCGAAGCGGTGCGAGGCCACGCCGACATCTCCGATGTTAGCACGACACTAGTATTACTCTCAGAATATGGTGGGGGTTCACAAGATCTGAAGATTACAAGCACCAAGGTGCTGAATTGGAGATGAGGGGAAAAGGAACTAGGGTTCTAAGGTAGTAGGTAGCTGCCGCCGTGCCGTGCCTTGATCGATCTTCGATACCCCTCAGGGTTGCCAGCTTCTCCCTTTATCCCTCCTGTGTTGCGTTCACCCACTGGCTGCCACTCACTCTTGGGTTGGGTTTCTTGATCCTCTCTGCTGGGCCTTGGGCCGTCTCCTCGTCGGGCTCGGTAGTTGGTTGGGCTGATGGGCTGGTGCTGTCAGGGGTGCTAACACCCTCCCCTGCTTGAGTTGCGGCTTGTCCCCAAGCCGCTGCGCACGGGAAACGCGGATGAAGCTCATCTCTGTCTTCCCAAGTTGGCTCGATGGAATCGCCGGACCAGCGCACCAACACTTGAGCCACCACTTTGTTCGCTTTAGTCTTCATGCGACTGTCAAGCACTTCCACGGGAATCGCAAACTGGTTAGTATCAGCAGGCAAAACAGAGGAAACAGACACACCTGGCTTGATGGCTTTGTGAAGTTGCGAAACGTGGAACACGGGGTGGATCTTTGAATGCTCAGGCAATCCCACTCTGTATGCTACCTGCCCAATCCGGTCTTGCACCAAGAAGGGCCCGAAGTAGCGGAAAGACAGTTTGTGACAGGCGCGAGGAGCTACTGAACTCTGAACATATGGCTGAAGCTTGATATAAACCGAGTCACCAATGTCAAAGCTGCGTTCAGATCGGTTCTTATCAGCTTGATGTTTCATTCTTGTTTGAGCCCGCAGTAAGTGCTGACGGATTAAAGCTTGCATTTCCACCCTCTCGGAGAGCCAGGCATTCAGATCGGTGACAGGAGTAGCCGAAGCTGCCTCAATCCCCCAGTGTCGTGGTTCGTGACCATAAAGAACGAAGAAGGGGGTTTTCCCATGAGCGCTGTGGTAACTGGTGTTAAACCAATATTCAGCGAGGGGCAGCCAAGAACTCCATTTTTTTGGGCAGGCATGGACAAAACACCGGAGGAAAGTCTCCAGGCACTGATTGGTACGCTCGGTTTGCCCATCAGTTGCAGGATGGTAAGGAGTACTCATTCTCAGTGTCATGTTGGTCAGGCGAAAGAGCTCCTTCCAAAATCTGCTAGTGAAGATGGGGTCACGGTCCGACAAAATTGAGTCAGGCAAGCCGTGCAATCTGTAAACTTGATCAACATAAGCAGTAGCCACTTGAGATGCAGAGAATGGGTGTGTCAAGGCCAGAAAATGACTGTACTTGGAGAATTTGTCGACGACCACCAAAATACAATTGGCTCGCCCAGATTGAGGCAATCCCTTGATGAAGTCCATGGACACCATTTGCCAGGCACGCGCAGGGACTGGCAAGGGTTCCAACAGTCCGGGGTACTTGCAGCGCTCTGGCTTGGCTTGTTGGCATACCTCGCAGGCCTGTACAAATTCAGTGACGAGCCGCTTCATACGTGGCCATGCGCAAACTGTTTTCAAGCGCTGATATGTTGCAGGGGCCCCGGAGTGGCCACCAATCGCCGACTGATGCCCCGCGATCATCATACGCTGCTGCATTTGGCTATTGCGCCCAATCCAAATTCGCCCTTGGTAACGCAAGAGGCCATCTTCCAAAGAAAATTGCTGGTGTGATTGGGGGTTAGCATGTATCTCCTTAATGATTTTGAGGGTAGGTGCATCCTGGGCATATCCAGCTTTCACCTCCTCGAGCCACTCGGGTTGACAGAGGGAGATAGCATAAAGCTCATCAGTTTCTGAGATTGGCCGACGAGAAAGAGCATCAGCAGCCCCATTGTCGACTCCTTTCCGGTAGCGCAATCTGTAGCGAAGACCCAATAGCTTGGTGAAAGCTTTCTGCTGCCAAGGGGTGTGCAAGCGTTGATCTTCCAAATGAACTAAGCTGCGTTGGTCAGTTTTGATGATGAACTCTGCTGTCTGGAGGTACTGCCGCCAATGTTCAACTGCTAATAAAATAGCCAACAATTCCTTCTCATATGTAGAAAGCCCCTTATTGCGAGGACCGAGAGGCTTACTCAGAAATGCCAAGGGATGACCGTCTTGTTGCAAAATAGCTCCAACGCCAAGATCACTAGCATCGGTCTCAAGGACAAACTGCTTCGAGAAGTCTGGCAGGGCAAGGACAGGAGCTGTTACCAATGCAGTTTTCAAGGTCTCAAACGACGTTGTGCACTCACTCGTCCACACAAAAGGGATGTTTTTCTTCAAAAGATGTGTCAACGGCTTTGCTATAATACCATAATGGCGAACAAATTTGCGGTAGTAACCGGAAAGGCCCAAGAATTGCCTTAGCTGTTTGACATTGATGGGAAGAGGCCACTGTTGCACTTGCTTGATTTTATCAGGTTCTGTGGAAACCCCTTGTTCACTGATGACAAATCCCAGATAGGAGAGTTCTCGTTGAGCGAAAAAGCATTTGGAAGCTTTGATCTACCATTGGTCATTGCGCAAGAGTTGTAAGACTTCTCGAAGATGCTTGACATGGTCAGTAAAGGTCTTGGAGAAGACGAGAATGTCGTCGAAAAACACCAGAACGCAGATACGCGATACCGGTTTCAGCGTGTGATTCATAGCTCCTTGAAAGGTTGCTGGGCCCCCTGCCACTCCAAATGGCAAGACCTTGAACTCGTAGTGACCAGAGTGAGTTTGAAAAGCAGTCTTGAATTCTTCTCCTTCTGCCAATCTGATTTGATGGTAACCGGAACGGAGATCTAACTTCGAGAACCAGCTAGCTCCTGATAGTTCATCGAGTAATTCATCAATGATTGAATAGGGAATTTTGGAGTGACGGTCAGCGCATTTAACTTGCGATAGTCAATGCACAAACGCCATTGGCCGTCTTTCTTGCGCACCAGAATTGCCGGAGAAGCAAAGGGACTATTGGAGTGTTGGATGATGCCCGAAGCTAGCAGCTCTTCGACTTGACGCTCAATTTCATTTTTGGTGTCTGGTGAGTGCCGATACGGACGGATATTGATTGGTTGAGCCCCTGGAAGGAGTGGGATCCGGTGGTCGCAAGCTCTACGAGGTGGAAGGCCCTGGGGGTGGCAAACACACCAGAAAACTCTTCCAAAATGTGCTGAATTTCAACTGGCACTGATGATGTATCAGCAAACTGTTGTGCTTGTTTGTGCTGATCAGGAGTAGCACAGAGGTACACAAGATGATCCACTTCGCCCTGGACACACATGTGCTGCAGTTCTTCAGCGGATATTTGAGGGCATTTGTTTTCAGAGAATTTGTGCCCTTGTAACTGAATCGGGGTAGAAGCCGAGGGAATTGTCACCGTTTTGTTGATCCAATCAATGTGTGGATTCAAAGCTTTCAGCCAGTCCATTCCCACAATCACATCAAAACCTCCCAAAGGCAACACTTTAAAAGAGGTGGCAAACTGATGCCCTTGTACTGTCCACTGACATTCAGTTAATTCTTGCTCACACCGCAGCTCTGCTCCATTTGCAACCTTCACGCGAGCTGCTTTGGGCAATTGTTGTAATCCCAGCAAGCCCTCGGCACAACGTGAGTTGATGAAGGACGCTGAGCTGCCCGAGTCAATCAACACTTCCACAGCTTGATCCTGGATTAATGCGCTAAACTGCAGTAGTTTGGAAGAGTCATTCCCGTTGAATGCTTGCAAAGATACTGCATAAACTGTTTCTTCAGTGGAATCCGGACCAACACTCGTCTCTCCGTCTGTGTTTTGTTCAATCCCCATGAAATCCATTAATTCCTCCAACACATGCATCTAGATTGTGGTTGGAAAAGTGTGGTCACGCCCCCAACGCTCGCCACACTTGAAGCATAATCCCCTGGCTCTTCTGTATGCACGGAGAGTGTTCAGCGGGTTTGTTTCTTGTGGTGCTTGCCTCTGTTGTTCAACCGGTGCCGCACGGGCCGCTTCGAGGCCACGGCGATCCGCTGCGACTGGTGCTGTAGGAGGACGAGGTTGGTCGAGGGGCACTGCCTGAAGAGGTAGGCGAGGCGCTGGCCGTAAAACTTGTTCAGGGGGACGAAACTGCTCCGGCCTTCCCCCGTCATGCACTTCCTCCTGGACCAATGCAAGGGCACAGGCCGTGTCCAAGTCTGGAGGCCGCTGCACCATGATCGCAGCGCGCAAGTCCGCCCTCAGGCCGCCGATGAACCGTGTCAAAAAGTAGAAAGGATGAACCTCGTCAGAATAAGATAATAACTGGTTCATCAAATGTTCAAAGCGATCAATGTAATCCTGTACTGAACTATGTTGTTTGATGGCAAAAAATTGTCTAATAAGGAGCTGATGGCGATCACGCCCAAAACGGGTTGATAAAACATTGCATAGCCCCTCCCAATCTAAGCATAACACTTTCTTACGAACTGATTGCAACCAGACTGCTGTCGTAAGAGAAAAATTCAGTCTAGCCATTTGCACCCAAACTGACTCTGGGATCCCATAGATGGTGAAGTATTGTTCGCAGAGATCTTTCCACAATAGTGGGTTCTCTCCATCGAACACAGGAAAAGGCATGGAAGGTGGACTGGGAGCATTTGAGGCAAAAAATGGTGCTAAATTCCCTGAACCCCCAGCCGGTGACAGAGTGTTGGTGACAGCAGGTAACTGAAGCCGGGAATTGACCATACCGTTGGCCGGAGGGGCCGACGGGCTGACGAGCACCCCGTCGACCGCCGACCGTGGAGGTGATGCAGTGCCGAGGCCATCGGCCCGAGGAGGAAGACGCGCCGGGGATCCGTCCGAAGACGAATTGTTCTTCCGTGCCAACAGATCGGTGTGATCTGTTGCCGACGCCTCCTCTGCGTCGTTTCCCTTGTCGCCCGCGCGCTGCTTCTTGAGTAAGTCGACTGCCTCCTGCAGATCGGCGATCTGCGAGTCGATCGCAGGTCTCCATGACGCGAACTCGGCAGCGACGGAAGACTTGATGTCCTCCTTCCACTCCGCCCACAGCTCCTTGAAGAACTCCTTGAGGTCGCCCTTGGTGACGGGCTCCTGGTCCTTCTGCATCCTCTCCGCTCGCTGCTGTCGCGTTTCGATGATGGACGCCGCCAGGACGGAAACAAAATTGGGCGCTGGGCTCTGAGTACCAAGTGTTAGCACGGCACTAGTATTACTCTCAGAATATGGTGGGGGTTCACAAGATCTGAAGATTACAAGCACCAAGGTGCCGAATTGAAGATGAGGGGAAAAGGAACTAGGGTTCTAAGGTAGTAGGTAGCCGCCGCCGTGCCGTGCCGTGCCTTGATCGATCTTCGATACCCCTCAGGGTTGCCAGCTTCTCCCTTTATCCCTCCTGTGTTGCGTTCACCCACTGGCTGCCACTCACTCTTGGGTTGGGTTTCTTGATCCTCTCTGCTGGGCCTTGAGCCGTCTCCTCGTCGGGCTCGGTAGTTGGTTGGGCTGATGGGCTGGTGCTGTCAGGGGTGCTAACATCCGACCTGCCGCTGCTCGAACACGGACCACGAGATCGCCGGCGGCCACGGCTTCCTGGCCGCCATCGACACGTTCCGGCACAGGGTTGGGGGCGCCAACTGCTTCCTCTTCGCCTCGCCCGAGTACATCTACTCCATTCAAGGTACACGGCAGATGACTGTAGCTCCCTGCACCCGTAAGCCGTAACGATCGAGCGCAACTGTTGCCGAGTCTCGGGTGTTTTCTGTGTGCTGAGACGCACCGGGTTTTCAATTCTGAAGTGAAATCTATCTGTGCGCAATGCAGGCCCTCTCAAGAACGCGCTGGATGCAACTGTTCGACAGGAGTTTTTTTGCTTGCTGAAAAGAGTCTGAAACCCGCAACGTTTCCGCGCTTGTGAAGTCAAATATACTATGTGTGCAGGCCCTCTGAAGAACGCGTTGGACTCGGGGTTGCGGCCGCCGAATCTGTGGGCGGGCCGGCGCCATCATGAGCGCGTCGGGGAAGTCCGGCGGCAAGCAGTCCGCGTACCACATCCGACCGGTCCGGGTGTTCCTGGACATCCACTTCATCAACAAGCCGGAGAGGTTCGTCTCGTCTCGTTTCATCGTCAGGTTCTTGAATCTTCATCAGTTTCAGATTCATGGGATACCCACGCGAACAAATCTGTGCGTTTTATTGCTGCGAATCCATGTACACACTTTGTTGCTGGATCTGTTACGAGCACTAGCGATGTGTTCCCACTTCCCAAGGCCCTGAGGTCTGCTGGCACCTGCCGCCATTGGTAGTGGCGGCAGGGCATAGGCCGTCAGCTGCGCTTTAAAGGGACATGACAACGGGAGAGCGAGGACGGTGCCGATCTCTTCTTCCCCTCTTGTGCGCTGCGCCTCTATCTTCTCCCTCCTCCCTCCCTCTCTCTCCCTCCGGGAGAAGTAGAAGAACAGTACTTCGCAGTTTTTGAGCTCGATTTTCGGTATTTAGAGGCCGATTCAGGAGTTGTAGCAGTTGAAGAAAAGATAGATCAAGACAAGAGCTACAATATGCCTGGTATTATTTCTGCATCCATGCTATCTGCCGTGATTTCGATGAAATGTTCTAGTAGTACTGTTTTAGGAAGTAGATTACTGCTTTGGAGACATTTTGGAGCATTTGGAGTTGGATTTTTTGTTTGAGGTAATTGAAGAAGTTGTAGATCAAGTCAATACCTATGAAACACACCGTTTTTTTTTCATTCATGGTGTAGTTCAGTTGTTTCATTAACTTGTAATTACGCATGTAATGTCGTCTTACCCCTTTAACTAGTGTTTTCCCAAGAAGTTCTGGACCATTCAGAGTTGGTATCTTAACATGAAGTAGTTGAAGATATCATAGATCGACATTAACTCTTTCTGATGCGTTTTCTTTATTTTGGCATCTTGGATGTTATTTAGTTCATTCGCAAAAAGAAGAAGATAATATTTAGTTGTTTTATTAGGACTAATTAGTTAATTATGTGTTGTTTAGACGCCACCCTTTTTGTGGACATTTCCAAGGTCCTAGACATTGTTATCTCGTATGCCATGTGTAGTACTAATTTATTAATTTAGGCAAACATTGTAACCCATAGCTGTTTTATAAATATATTGTCGATTTTAAGTTATTTTGGAGCGTTTGGGGTTGGATTTTTTGTGTAAAGTAATTGAAGAAGTTGTAGATCAAGTTAAGACCTATGAAACGTACCCTTTTTTGGAGGGTGTGTGTGTGGGGGGGTGGGGGGGGGGGCATTCAAGGTGTACTTCAGTTGTTTCATTAACTTAAAATTACGTATGTAATGTCGTATTAGCCCTTTAATTAGTATTTTCCAAAGAAGTTCTGGGCCATTTAGAGTTGGAATCTTGGCATGAAGTAGTTGGAGATATCCTAGATCAACATTACCTCTTTCAAATGCATTTTTTTTCATTTTGACATGTGAGATGTTGTTTTAGTGTTTCAATTAAGGACTAACTAGCTAATTATGTGTTGTTTAGGGGCCACTTTTATTTCATATTTCCAAGGTTATAGATATTGCTCTCATATACCATGTGTAGTAGTAGTTTACTAATTTAGGCAAATGTTAGCAAATAATAATGTTTTTGGTGCATGCTATTTGTTCTATTTAGATTTTATTATTTTCTAATTAGATCAATGATGTGGGTTGTTAAAGAGTTATCGTATTTTCTTCCGAGTTAGTAGCGTGTGGAGTATTGAATTGATGATCTGTTAGTAACTTTGTGTGCGTAAATATGGTGATGCGTAGGTACAATGGAAAAATTGTTGATGTTTTATGGTGACATCATACGTGACGGCCCTTTCGGGGTTGATGTCTCGAGGTGCAGAAGTAAGAGAGTTTTTGTGAAAGACATGGTCAACACAGGGTTCATGGACGTTAAAAGGTGCATCCAAGCCGAGTTTGGTCCTGAGACGGTTGGAAAGAATATGGTTGTCAAAGCTTTCGTCGTCGTCGGTAGGGTTGATGGGACCCCTGCCCGTTGGGGCTTGAGGCAGGTGAACGGCGACCTATCTTGGGGTAGTTACATGAGGTTTGCAACCACACCTGGTAACTCTATGTATGGACGGCCAATGGTTTATGTGCGGTTTGTTGATGCTGGTGTGCTCCGGTTAACTACCACTGGAGGCGCTCACACCCAATCAGTGGCGCCGATGGGGGCAATCATGTCCGTGAAGAAGGTGTGGTGGTTCCAACCGTGAATCCCGGACCATATCCGTCGGTAGTCGTTGACCACAACGAATCCGCGGAGGTACTGTCAGACGAGCTAGATCATGGCGATTATGCCAGTGGATCATCAGATGATAGCGACGACGAGGAAGGAGGTGATCCTTCTCAGCCTCTTGCCATTCAGCAGAGGGCTGTGGTGCCCTCAACGGAGAGATGGACGGATAGTGACATAGCCCGTCATGATGCCATGGTACTACCATTTCTGATCATCTTGCAATTTTCACCACTAATTCGTTGACGTAACAATGTCGGCTTCACGCAGATTAGAGACATGCGGGGGCTCCTTGAGATTGTGTTGGAAGGCCTTCGGATGGTACCCCCTCTACCACATAGCGAAAAGGCAATATTAATACGAATTTATGAACGTGTCAAGGAGTTTATTGAGCTCTGCAGTCGCGCTCGAATTAATGGCATTGTATGGTCGGCACTACCAGGCAGGGCGCGTCCAAGCCTCACCACTTCAATGGATCATGAGGTATATTTGCAAATTCATCGTATCTAACACTTGGTACTATGCGTGCGTGTGTGTGTGTGTGTGTGTGTGTGTGTGTGTGTGTGTGTGTGTGATATGTTTTGTTGTGAACCGTGACAGACCGGGACGCGCCAGGACTCAGTGCTATTGCGTGTGCCAGCCAGCACTCCCTTGCAGCGCTCTCAGTTCGGCGGTTCACAGCCAGAACGTCAGGTGAAGCTCACACTAATTTACTTACATTCACAGTGATTACATGTCCGATCGATTCAGTAACGATTGAATTGGATACAGTTCGGCTCCGGAGCGATGGAGGTAGACAATCCATCCCCCGATACCAGCCCTGGTAGAGGACCTACAGGGCAATGCTCGTACGATCAAGGCCAGGGTTCTGACGGCGATGAATCCACAGATGTACGAACTAAAATCGAAATAAATACAGCCATTCAACAATTTTCACACTATTTCGTAGTAGTACTGATTGTTAGCTTCCTAATCATACACATCCTACTCCTGAAATGTGTAGGAAGAAGAGTGTGATGGCCTTGATTAATCGGATCTTCTTCACATGGCGGACGTTCAGCGGGATGTGCATACCCTTCACAGTAGCACGAGCAGCCCCGAGGATCTCCTACTAGTACCCTGGAACTTCGCAGGGCCGTGTGGCTCCTTGATCCGTGGACAATATAACCTGCACTACGAATATTTCAGAGCTTGTTAAGCTACCAAGTACCTTCGATTTCAACTCCATAATCGTTTTTACGTCCGATTTGTCGAGATCTCCCCGGTTAAATTGCCTCTCTTGTAGTCCCTGTATCACTGACAGATTTATCCGTACTGTTGCTCGTCCACGTCCGCGTCACGTTTAGCATGCGATGGCGTGCACCTGTTGTTGTTCTACGATTGGGCAGCACGCATTGCAGGGACGCATGCGCGCTGTCTCGGCGAAAGCGATAATGTGTGTCCGTCCCTGTCCACCCACGTTCATCTTGCATGCATGTTCCAGAATCCAGATCCATTCTGAGATATAATGTCATAGGCCAAAAGCCATGAGCAGAAAATAAACCGTGCAAAGCTCAAAGCACAGCCTGTGGAAGAACTCCGGGTCTTATTTAGTCGGTGATCAGAGGCACAACACGGCACGGAGGACTTCTTGCTTACAGTCTTTGCATTATACGGATACAAAGTACTAGCACGTTTGTACACTTAATACAGATTAGCCAGCGGAGGTACAGTGGACGGGACGGGAGCTCTCCTCGAACTTAGGAGTAGATAATACTGAGTAGTAGCTAGGGTCCAGGGATCACATACTGGACTCCCAAACATATGTAGGATTTGGAAACTGGCCGGCCTAGAAGTAGAGAGCACAGCCAAGCTAGGCCGTCGTGCTTTGCGGGCAGATCGAACAGCTAGCTGCCGCGTGCAATGTGCCGGCAGCGTGCGGCCACCCACCTAGCGCTTATCGTTGCCGTCGCACTGCCCCTTCCCAGCCCACTCCGGCGCGGGCGTGCGGCCGCTGCCGGTGGCCGGAGGCAGCGTCTTGCCCTGGCCTTCGCCTACCTGCCCTGCTTTGGCAGCATCGCTCCGGCCGCCGGCACCGGGGCCGCGCGTCGACGCCGCGCCCTTGGATGCGGCCGCCGCGGGCTCGTCGCCGATGTCGACCGCGTCGAAGTCGACAAGCACAGCGCGCGAGGGCTGCCGCCTGTGGCGCGACGTCATGGTACTGCACTGTTGGTTGGCAAGATAGACGTGGACCTGGCTACGTGTACGTGGCGCGCTCCAGCTCGATGGCAAGCTGCTGCTAGTGCTAGATTGTTGATCTAATGATCTTGTGGAGTGCCGATGAACAACGGAGGCGTGGCCTTTATAGAAGGGAGGAAGCCAGGGCCAGGGCCACCCATGCACAGGCGCTCGGCAACAACTGAAGGACCATGCATGTGCATGTGGTTTTCATGGATAAAGCTCAGCGTCCGTCCGCCGGGCTGCTCGCTCATCGCGGTGCCGCGCGTCAGTGCCCCGTGACCGATCGTACACGGACGGCGAATCCTGTTACCGAACGCAACGTCTTGCAGTGTCGGCTTCTAGCCCGGGACCGCCCGGTCGGTCCGACTAGTCTCCGGCAAAAATCATCCATAGCTCGTCTGAAAATGCATGCATGGACAAAAACCTGAGTGCATGTGCACGGTAACTCCATCGTGCGTCTCCATAGATTCTCGCGGGAGAAAGCTCCAAGAGGAAAGAAAGAGCCCGTGGGCCGTACGTGGCCATCGAGAACGTCGGGCAGAGAGATGTCATCATCGCTTCTCGGCGCCATGCATGGGCGTGCCAGGAAAATCGGCATTTTGGTGGACAGGGCGCGCAGGACCGATGGTGGCCTGCCAGCGTGCATGCATCTGCACGGTCCGTTCCTGGTCGAGCATCAGCCGTGGGATGCGGAGGCTTTGGGCACGTGGCGGCACGTCAAGCGTGCTTTGCGTTGCGTGCGCGCCGATCCATGGAAGATGGAACCAACACAGTTTTGGCGCGACTTGCGGCGCGCACAGACATCGTCCTTATCCATCGGCGGCGTACCCCCGTACTACGTGCGTACGCTGCGTCGCTGCCGAAAGATGCTGAAACGACGCCTCCCATGTGAGCGGTAGTGGCGAGAAAAGTCTCGTGTACTTTAATTTTTTTGAAAAAGATCCATATTTATTATATATAAGTTCTACAAAAGGACCTCAAAATATAGTAAAAATTACATCAAGGACTTTAGAATACCGAACGGCGATAATTCAACCCAGAGCCCAGGCTCAGATAAACCCGGTGAACAGTACCTCGATTTGAAATAGAAAAAAGTCCAAAAATCCTATTTTCTTATGGTGCAATATGCTCCTGTGCATGAGCTCCATGCAAAATTTTATGAAGTTTGGCCATTCAGGAGCTCGTGGCAAAAAAAGACAAAATCAGACGTGAATAGTGGGATTTTCAAAAGTTTCTCAAACATCCAAAATTTATCTTTTTTGCCACGAGCTCCTCGATGTCCAAAGTTCACAAAATTTTGCACGGAGTTCACGCACAAGAGCATCTTGCACCACAAAAAAAAATATATTTTTTTGATCTTTTTCTATTTCAAATCGTGGTACTGTTCATACCCGAGCTCATTTGAGCCCGGGCACCAAACCGCCGCTCTTAACGGTGATAATTCAACCTAGAGCCCAGATGAGAACAGGAACATCTCCACACTATGGGTCCTCGGTGAAGGAAATATGCCCTAGAGGCAATAATAAAGTTATTATTTATTTTCTTATTTCATAATAAATGTTTATTATTCATGCTAGAATTGTATTAACCGGAAACATAATACTTGTGTGAATACATAGACAAACAGAGTGTCACTAGTATGCCTCTACTTGACTAGCTCGTTGATCAAAGATGGTTATGTTTCCTAGCCATAGACATGAGTTGTCATTTGATTAACGGGATCACATCATTAGGAGAATGATGTGATTGACTTGACCCATTCCGTTAGTTTAGCACTCGATTGTTTAGTATGTTGCTATTGCTTTCTTCATGACTTATACATGTTCCTATGACTATAAGATTATGCAACTCCCGTTTACCGGAGGAACACTTTGTGTGCTACCAAACGTCACAACGTAACTGGGTGATTATAAAGGTGCTCTACAGGTGTCTCCGAAGGTACTTGTTGTGTTGGCGTATTTCGAGATTATGATTTGTCACTCCGATTGTCGGAGAGGTATCTCTGGGCCCTCTCGGTAATGCACATCACTTAAAGCCTTGCAAGCATTGCAACTAATGAGTTAGTTGTGGGATGATGTATTACGGAACGAGTAAAGAGACTTGCCGGTAACGAGATTGAACTAGGTATTGAGATAACGACGATCGAATCTCGGGCAAGTAACATACCGATGACAAAGGTAACAACGTATGTTGTTATGCGGTCTGACCGATAAAGATCTTCGTAGAATATGTGGGAGCCAATATGAGCATCCAGGTTCCGCTATTGGTTATTGATCGGAGACGTGTCTCGGTCATGTCTACATAGTTCTCGAACCCGTAGGGTCCGCACGCTTAACGTTTCGATGACAGTTATATTATGAGTTTATATGTTTTGATGTACCGAAGGTTGTTCGGAGTCCCGGATGTGATCACGGACATGACGAGGAGTCTCGAAATGGTCGAGACATGAAGATTGATATATTGGAAGCCTATATTTGGATATCGGAAGTGTTCCGGGTGAAATCGGGATTTTACCGGAGTACCGGGAGGTTACCGGAACCCCCGGGGGGCTTAATGGGCCATAGTGGGCCTTAGTGGAGAAGAGGAGAGGCGGCCAGGGCAGGGCCGCGCGCCCCTCCCCCTAGTCCGAATAGGACAAGGAGAGGGGGCGGCGCCCCCCTTTCCTTCCTCTCTCCCTCCTCTTTCCCCTCCACTCCTAATCCAACTAGGAAAAGGGAGGGAGTCCTACTCCCGGTGGGAGTAGGACTCCACCTAGCGCGCCCCTCCTGGCCGGTCGCACCCCCCTTGCTCCTTTATATACGGGGGCAGGGGGGCACCCTAGAGACACAACAATTGATCGTTTGATCTTTTAGCCGTGTGCGGTGCCCCCCTCCACCATAGTCCACCTCGATAATACTGTAGCGGTGCTTAGGCGAAGCCCTGCATCGGTAGAACATTATCATCGTCACCACGCCCTCGTGCTGACGAAACTCTCCCTCAACACTTGGCTGGATCGGAGTTCGAGGGACGTCATCGGGCTGAACGTGTGCTGAACTCGGAGGTACCATGCGTTCGGTACTTGATCGGTTGGATCGTGAAGACGTACGACTACATCAACCGCGTTGTGCTAACGCTTCCGCGTTCGGTCTACGAGGGTACGTGGACACACTCTCCCCTCTCGTTGCTATGCATCACCATGATCCTGTGTGTGCGTAGGATTTTTTTTGAAATTACTACGTTCCCCAACAATGGCATCAGAGACTGGTTTTATGCATTGATGTTATATGCACGAGTAGAACACAAGTGAGTTGTGGGCGATATAAGTCATACTGCTTACCAGCATGTCATACTTTGGTTCGGCGGTATTGTTGGATGAAGCGGCCCGGACCGACATTACGCGTACGCTTATGCGAGACTGGTTCTACCGATGTGCTTTGCACACAGGTGGCTGGCGGGTGTCAGTTTCTCCAACTTTAGCTGAACCGAGTGTGGCTACGCCCGGTCCTTGCGAAGGTTAAAACAGCACCAACTTGACAAACTATCGTTGTGGTTTTGATGCGTAGGTAAGAACGGTTCTTGCTAAGCCCGTAGCAGCCACGTAAAATTTGCAACAACAAAGTAGAGGACGTCTAACTTGTTTTTGCAGGGCATGTTGTGATGTGATATGGTCAAGGCATGATGCTATATTTTATTGTATGAGATGATCATGTTTTGTAACCGAGTTATCGGCAACTGGTAGGAGCCATATGGTTGTCGTTTTATTGTATGCAATGCAAACGCCCTGTAATGCTTTACTTTATCACTAAGCGGTAGCGATAGTCGTAGAAGCATAAGTTGGCGAGACGGCAACGATACTACGATGGAGATCAAGGTGTCGTGCCGGCGACGATGGTGATCATGACGGTGCTTCGAAGATGGAGATCACAAGCACAAGATGATGATGGCCATATCATATCACTTATATTGATTGCATGTGATGTTTATCTTTTATGCATCTTATCTTGCTTTGATTGACGGTAACATTATAAGATGATCTCTCACTAAATTATCAAGGTATAAGTGTTCTTCCTGAGTATGCACCATTGCGAAAGTTCTTCGTGCTAAGACACCACGTGATGATCGGGTGTGATAGGCTCTACGTTCAAATACAACGGGTGCAAAACAGTTGCACACGCGGAATACTCAGGTTAAGCTTGACGAGCCTAGCATATAACAGATATGGCCTCGGAACACGGAGACCGAAAGGTCGAGCGTGAATCATATAGTAGATATGATCAACATAGTGATGTTCACCATTGAAACTACTCCATCTCACGTGATGATCGGACATGGTTTAGTTGATTTGGATCACGTGATCACTTAGAGGATTAGAGGGATGTCTATCTAAGTGGGAGTTCTTAAGTAATATGATTAATTGAACTTTAATTTATCATGAACTTAGTCTTGGTAGTATTAGCATATCTATGTTGTAGATCAATAGCTCGCGTTGTTGCTTCCCTATGTTTTATATATGTTCCTAGAGAAAACTAAGTTGAAAGATGTTAGTAGCAATGATGCGGATTGGATCCGTGATCTGAGGTTTATCCTCATTGCTGCACAGAAGAATTATGTCCTTGATGCACCGCTAGGTGCAGACCTATTGCAGGAGCAGATGCAGACATTATGAAACGTTTGGCTAGCTCAATATGATGACTGCTTGATAGTTTAGTGCACCATGCTTAACGGCTTAGAATTGGGACTTTAAAGACGTTTTGAACGTCATGGACCACATGAGATGTTCCAGAAGTTGAAGTTAATATTTCAAGCAAATACCCGAGTTGAGAGATATGAAGTCTCCAACAAGTTCTATAGCTAAAAGATGGAGCAGAATAGCTCAAGCAGTGAGCATGTGCTCAGATTGTCTGGGTACTACAATCGCTTGAATCAAGTGGGAGTTAATCTTCCAGATAAAATAGTGATTGACAGAATTCTCTAGTCACCATCACCAAGTTAGTAGAACTTCGTGATGAACTATAATATGCAAGGGATGACGAAATTAATTCCCAAGCTCTTCATGATACTGAAATCGACGAAGGTAGAAATCAAGAAAAACATCAAGTGTTGATGGTTGACAAGACCACTAGTTTCAAGAAAAGGGGCAAAGGGAATAAGGGGAACTTCAAGAAGAACAGCAAGCAAGTTGCTGCTCAAGTGAAAAAGCCCAAGTCTGGACCTAAGCCTGAAACTGAGTGCTTCTACTGCAAAGGGACTGGTCACTGGAAGCGGAACTGCCCCAAGTATTTGGTGGATAAGAAGGATGGCAAAGTGAACAAAACTATATTTGATATACATGTTATTGATGTGTACTTTACAAGTGTTTATAGCAACCCCTCGGTATTTGATACTGGTTCAGTTGCTAAAGAGTAGTAACTTGAAACGGGAGTTGCAGAATGAACAGAGACTAGTTAAGGGTGAAGTGACGATGTGTATTGGAAGTGGTTCCAAGATTGATATGATCATCATCGCACACTCCCTATACTTTCGGGATTAGTGTTGAACCTAAAATAAATGTTATTTAGCGTTTGCGTTGAGCATGAATATGATTGGATCATGTTTATTGCAATACGGTTATTCATGTAAGCTAGAGAATAATTGTTGTTCTGTTTACATGAATAAAACCTTCTATGGTCATACACCCAATGAAAATGGTTCGTTGGATCTCGATCGTAGTAATACACATATTCATAATATTGAAGCCAAAAGATGCAAAGTTAATAATGATAGTGCAACTTATTTGTGGCACTGCCGTTTAGGTCATATTGGTGTAAAGCACATGAAGAAACTCCGTGCTGATGGACTTTTGGAATCACTTGATGCTTGCGAACCGTGCCTCATGGGCAAGATGACTAAAACGCCGTTCTCCGGAACTATGGAGAAAGCAACAGATTTGTTGGAAATCATACATACAGATGTATGTGGTCCAATGAATGTTGAGGCTCGTGGCGGATATCATTATTTTTTCTCACCTTCACAGATGATTTAAGCAGATATGGGTATATCTACTTAATGAAACATAAGTCTGAAACATTTGAAAAGTTCAAGGAATTTCAGAGTGAAGTTGAAAATCATCGTAACAAGAAAATAAAGTTTCTACGATCTGATCGTGGAAGAGAACATTTGAGTTACGAGTTTGGTCTTCAGTTAAAACAATGTGGAATAGTTTCACAAACTCATGCCACCTGGAACACCACAGCATAATGGTGTGTCAAAACGTCATAACCGTACTTTATTGGATATAGTGCAATCTATGATGTCTCTTACCGATTTACCACTATCGTTTTGGGGTTATGCATTAGAGACAGCCGCATTCACGTTAAATAGGGCACCATCAAAATCCGTTGAAACGACGCCTTATGAACTGTGGTTTGGCAAGAAACCAAAGTTGTCGTTTCTTAAAGTTTGGGGTTGTGATGCTTATGTGAAAAAGCTTCAACCTGATAAGCTCGAACCCAAATCGGAGAAATGTGTCTTCATAGGATACCCAAAGGAGACTGTTGGGTACACCTTCTATCACATATCCGAAGGCAAGACATTCGTTGCTAAGAATGGATCCTTTCTAGAGAAGGAGTTTCTCTCGAAAGAAATGAGTGGGAGGAAAGTAGAACTTGATGAGGTAATTGTGCCTGCTCCCTTATTGGAAAGTAGTTTATCACAGAAATCTGTTCATGTGACTCCTACACCAATTAGTGAGGAAGCTAATGATGATGATCATGTACTTCAGATCAAGTTACTACCAAACCTCGTAGGTAAACCAGAGTAAGATCCGCACCAGAGTGGTACGGTAATCCGGTTCTGGAGGTCATGTTACTTGACCATGACGAACCTACGAACTATGAGGAAGCGATGATGAGCCCGGATTACACGAAATGGCTTGAGGCCATGAAATCTAAGATGGGATCCATGTATGAGAACAAAGTGTGGACTTTGGTTGACTTGCCCGATGATCGGCAAGCCATAGAAAATAAATGGATCTTCAAGAGGAAGACGGACGCTGATAGTAGTGTTACTATCTACAAAGCTAGAATTGTCGCAAAAAGGTTTTCGACAAGTTCAAGGTGTTGACTACGATGAAAGTTTCTCACTCGCATCTATGCTTAAGTCGGTCTGAATTATGTTAGCAATTGCCGCATTTTATGAAATCTGGCAAATGGATAAACAAAACTTCATTCCTTAGTGGATTTATTAAAGAAGAGTTGTATATGATGCAGCCAGAAGGTTTTGTCAATCCTAAAGGTGCTAACAAAATATGCAAGCTCAAGCGATCCATTTATGGACTGGTGCAAGCATCCCGGAGTTGGAATATACGCTTTGATAAGTTGATCAAAGGATATAGTTTTATACAGACTTGCGGTGAAGCCTGTATTTACAAGAAAGTGAGTGGGAGCACTACAGCATTTCTGATAACTATGTGTGAATGACATATTGTTGATCAGAAATAATGTAGAATTATTCTGCAAAGCATAAAGGAGTGTTTGAAAGGAGTTTTTCAAAGAAAGACCTCGGTGAAGCTGCTTACATATTGAGCATCAAGATCTATAGATAGATCAAGACGCTTGATAAGTTTTTCAATGAGTACATACCTTGACAAGATTTTGAAGTAGTTCAAAATGGAACAGTCAAAGAGAGAGTTCTTACCTGTGTTACAAGGTGTGAAATTGAGTAAGACTCAAAGCCCGACCACGGCAGAAGATAGAAAGAGAATGAAAGTCATTCCCTATGCCTCAGCCATAGGTTCTATAAAATATGCCATGCTGTGTACCAGATCTATTGTATACCCTACACTGATTTTGGCAAGGGAGTACAATAGTGATCTAGGAGTAGATCACTGGACAGCGGTCAAAATTATCCTTAGTGGAATATGTTGGGAATCGTAGCATAATTTTAAAATTTTCCTACGCTCACCAAGATGCATCTATGGAGTATACTAGCAACGAGGGGAAAGGAGTGCATCTACATACCCTTGTAGATCGCGAGTGGAAGCGTTCCAATGAACGTGGATGACGGAGTCGTACTCGCCGTGATCCAAATCACCGATGACCGAGTGCCGAACGGACGGCACCTCCGCGTTCAACACACGTACGGTGCAGCGACGTCTCCTCCTTCTTGATCCAGCAAGGGGGAAGGA
This sequence comes from Triticum aestivum, assembly GCF_018294505.1. NCBI lineage: Eukaryota > Viridiplantae > Streptophyta > Magnoliopsida > Poales > Poaceae > Triticum > Triticum aestivum. The sequence goes on from NC_057802.1 coordinate 590,916,174, forward strand.
GAGGTTGATGGAGATCCAACAGCACGACGGCGTGGTGGTGGATGTAGCGGGTCTCCGGCAGGGCTTCGCCGAGCTTCTGCGAGAGAGAGAGAGAGGTGTTGCAGGGGAGGAGGGAGGCGCCCAAGGCTGTAGGTTGCTGCCCTCCCCCCCCCTTTATATAGGCCCCCTGGGGGGGGGCGCCGGCCCTAGAGATGGGATCTCAAGGGGGGCGGCGGCCAAAGGGGGGGTGCCTTGCCCCCCAAGGCAAGTGGGAAGTCCCCCCACCCTAGGGTTCCCAACCCTAGGCGCATGGGGGGAGGCCCATGGGGGGGCGCCCAGCCCACTAGGGGCTGGTTCCCTTCCCACTTCAGCCCATGGGGCCCTCCGGGATAGGTGGCCCCACCCGGTGGACCCCCGGGACCCTTCCGGTGGTCCCGGTACAATACCGGTAACCCCCGAAACTTTCCCGGTGGCCGAAACTTGACTTCCTATATATAATTCTTCACCTCCGGACCATTCCGGAACCTCTCGTGACGTCCGGGATCTCATCCGGGACTCCGAACAACTTTCGGGTTTCCGCATACACATATCTCTACAACCCTAGCGTCACCGAACCTTAAGTGTGTAGACCCTACGGGTTCGGGAGACATGCAGACATGACCGAGACGCCTCTCCGGTCAATAACCAACAGCGGGATCTGGATATCCATGTTGGCTCCCACATGTTCCACGATGATCTCATCGGATGAACCACGGTGTCGAGGATTCAATCAATCCCGTATGCTATTCCCTTTGTCAATCGGTATGTTACTTGCCCGAGATTCGATCGTCGGTATCCCAATACCTTGTTCAATCTCGTTACCGGCAAGTCTCTTTACTCGTACCGCAATGCATGATCCCTTGACTAACGCCTTAGTCACATAGAGCTCATTATGATGATGCATTACCGAGTGGGCCCAGAGATACCTCTCCGTCACACGGAGTGACAAATCCCAGTCTCGATCCGTGCCAACCCAACAGACACTTTCCGAGATACCCGTAGTGCACCTTTATAGTCACCCAGTTACGTTGTGACGTTTGGCACACCCAAAGCACTCCTACGGTATCCGGGAGTTGCACGATCTCATGGTCTAAGGAAAAGATACTCGACATTGGAAAAGCTCTAGCAAACGAAACTACACGATCTTTTATGCTATGCTTAGGATTGGGTCTTGTCCATCACATCATTCTCCTAATGATGTGATCCCGTTATCAATGACATCCAATGTCCATAGTCAGGAAACCATGACTATCTGTTGATCAACGAGCTAGTCAACTAGAGGCTTACTAGGGACATGTTGTGGTCTATTTATTCACACATGTATTACGATTTCCGGACAATACAATTATAGCATGAATAATAGACAATTACCATGAACAAAGAAATATAATAATAACCATTTATTATTGCCTCTAGGGCATATTTCCAACAGTCTCCCACTTGCACTAGAGTCAATAATCTAGTTACATTGTGATGAATCGAACACCCATTGCGTCCTGGTGTTGATCATGTTTTGCTCTAGGGAGAGGTTTACTCAACGGATCTGCTACATTCAGGTCCGTATGTACTTTACAAATATCTATGTCTCCATTTTGAACACTTTCACGAATGGAGTTGAAGCGACGCGTGATATGCCTGGTCTTCCTGTGAAACCTGGGCTCCTTCGCAAGGGCAATGGCTCCAGTGTTGTCACAGAAGAGAGTCATCGGGCCCGACGCATTGGGAATCACCCCTAGGTCGGTAATGAACTCCTTCATCCAGACTGCTTCCTGTGCTGCCTCCGAGGCTCCCATGTACTCCGCTTCACATGTAGATCCCGCCACGACGCTTTGCTTGCAACTGCACCAGCTTACTGCTCCTCCATTCAAAATATACACGTATTCGGTTTGTGTCTTCGAGTCATCCAGATCTGTGTCGAAGCTAGCGTCGACGTAACCCTTTACGACGAGCTCTTCGTCACCTCCATAAACGAGAAACATATCCTTAGTCCTCTTCAGGTACTTCAGGATATTCTTGACCGCTGTCCAGTGTTCCATGCCGGGATTACTTTGGTACCTTCCTACCAAACTTACGGCAAGGTTTACATCAGGTCTGGTACACAGCATGGCATACATAATAGACCCTATGGCCAAGGCATAGGGGATGACACTCATCTTTTCTATATCTTCTGCCGTGGTCGGGCATTGAGCCGTGCTCAATTGCACACCTTGCAATACAGGCAAGAACCCCTTCTTGGACTGATCCATACTGAACTTCTTCAATATCTTATCAAGGTATGTACTCTGTGAAAGACCAATGAGGCGTCTTGATCTATCTCTATAGATCTTGATGCCTAATATATAAGCAGCTTCTCCAAGGTCCTTCATTGAAAAACACTTATTCAAATAGGCCTTTATACTTTCCAAGAATTCTATATCATTTCCCATCAATAGTATGTCATCCACATATAATATGAGAAATGCTACAGAGCTCCCACTCACTTTCTTGTAAACACAGGCTTCTCCATAAGTCTGTGTAAACCCAAACGCTTTGATCATCTCATCAAAGCGAATGTTCCAACTCCGAGATGCTTGCACCAGCCCATAGATTGAGCGCTGGAGCTTGCATACTTTGTTAGCATTCTTAGGATCGACAAAACCTTCCGGCTGCATCATATACAACTCTTCCTTAAGGAAGCCATTAAGGAATGCCGTTTTGACGTCCATCTGCCATATCTCATAATCATAGTATGCGGCAATTGCTAACATGATTCAGACGGACTTCAGCTTCGCTACGGGTGAGAAAGTCTCATCGTAGTCAACCCCTTGAACTTGTCGATAACCCTTAGCGACAAGTCGAGCTTTGTAGATGGTCACATACCATCCGCGTCTGTCTTCTTCTTAAAGATCCATTTGTTTTCTATGGCTCGCCGCTCATCGGGCAAGTCAGTCAAAGTCCATACTTTGTTTTCATACATGGATTCTATCTCGGATTTCATGGCTTCCAGCCATTTGTTGGAATCCGGGCCCGCCATCGCTTCTTCATAGTTCGAAGGTTCACCGTTGTCTAACAACATGATGTTCCAGGATAGGGTTGCCGTACCACTCTGGTGCGGAACGTGTCCTTGTGGACCTACGAAGTTCAGTAACTTGATCCGAAGCTTCATGATCATCATCATTAACTTCCTCCCCAGTCGGTGTAGGCACCACAGGAACATTTTCCCGCGCTGCACTACTTTCCGGTTCGGAAGGGGTGACTATCACCTCATCAAGTTCCACTTTCCTCCCACTCAATTCTTTCGAGAGAAACTCCTTCTCCAGAAAGGACCCGTTCTTGGCAACGAAGACCTTGCCTTCGGATCTGAGGTAGAAGGTATACCCAATGGTTTCCTTAGGGTATCCTATGAAGACGCATTTTTCCGATTTGGGTTCGAGCTTTTCAGGTTGAAGTTTCTTGACATAAGCATCGCATCCCCAAACTTTTAGAAACGACAGCTTAGGTTTCTTCCCAAACCATAATTCATACGGTGTCGTCTCAAGGATTTCGACGGAGCCCTATTTAAAGTGAATGCGGCAGTCTCTAAAGCATAACCCCAAAATGAGAGCGGTAAATCAGTAAGAGACATCATAGATCGCACCATATCCAATAGAGTGCGATTACGACGTTCAGACACACCATTTCTCTGAGGTGTTCCAGGCGGCGTGAGTTGTGAAACTATTCCACATTTCCTTAAGTGTGTACCAAATTCGTGACTTAAATATTCTCCACCACGATCTGATCGTAAGAATTTTATTTTCCTGTCACGTTGATTCTCAACTTCACTCTGAAATTCCTTGAACTTTTCAAAGGTTTCAGACTTGTGTTTCATTAGGTAGACATACCCATATCTACTTAAATCATCAGTGAGAGTGAGAACATAACGACCGCGAGCCTCAACACTCATTGGACCACACACATCGGTATGTATGATTTCCAATAAGTTGGTTGCTCGCTCCATTGTTCCGGAGAACGGAGTCTTGGTCATCTTACCCATGAGACATGGTTCGCACGTGTCAAATGATTCATAATCAAGAGACTCCAAAAGTCCATCTGCATGGAGTTTCTTCATGCGCTTGACACCAATGTGACCAAGGCGGCAGTGCCACAAGTATGTGGGACTATCGTTATCAACTTTACATCTTTTGGTATTCACACTATGAACATGTGTAACATCACGTTCGAGATTCATCAAAAATAAACCATTGACCAGCGGGGCATGACCATAAAACATATCTCTCAAATAAATAGAACAACCATTATTCTCGGATTTAAATGAGTAGCCATCTCGAATTAAACGAGATCCAGATACAATGTTCATGCTCAAAGCTGGCACTAAATAACAATTATTGAGGTTTAAAACTAATCCCGTGGGTAGATGCAGAGGTAGCGTGCCGACGGCGATCACATCGACCTTGGAACCATTCCCGACGCGCATCGTCACCTCGTCCTTCGCCAGTCTCCGTTTATTCCGTAGTTCCTGTTTTGAGTTACAAATATGAGCAACCGCACCGGTATCAAATACCCAGGAGCTACTACAAGTACTGGTAAGGTACACATCAATTACATGTATATCACATATACCTTTGGTGTTGCCGGCCTTCTTCTTGTCCGCTAAGTATTTGGGGCAGTTCCGCTTCCAGTGACCACTTCCCTTGCAATAAAAGCACTCAGTTTCAGGCTTGGGTCCATTCTTTGACTTCTTCCCAGTAACTGGTTTACCGGGCGCGGCAACTCCCTTGCCGTCCTTCTTGAAGTTCTTTTTACCCTTGCCCTTCTTGAACTTAGTGGTTTTATTCACCATCAACACTTGATGTTCTTTTCTGATCTCTACCTCAGCTGATTTCAGCATTGAATATACCTCAGGAATGGTCTTTTCCATCCCCTGCATATTGTAGTTCATCACAAAGCTCTTGAAGCTTGGTGGAAGCGACTGAAGGATTCTGTCAATGACCGCGTCATCCGGGAGATTAACTCCCAGCTGAGACAAGCGGTTGTGCAACCCAGACATTCTGAGTATGTGCTCACTAACAGAACTATTCTCCTCCATTTTACAGCTGAAGAACTTGTCGGAGACTTCATATCTCTCGACCCGGGCATGAGCTTGGAAAACCATTTTCAGCTCCTCGAACATCTCATATGCTCCATGTTTCTCAAAACGCTTTTGGAGACCTGGTTCTAAGCTGTAAAGCATGCCGCACTGAACGAGGGAGTAATCATAAGCACGTTGCTGCCAAGCGTTCATAACGTCTTGGTTCTCTGGGATTGGTGCTTCACCTAGCGGTGCTTCTAAGACATAATCTTTCTTGGCTGCTATGAGGATGATCCTCAGGTTCCAGACCCAGTCCGTATAGTTGCTGCCATCATCTTTCAGCTTGGTTTTCTCTAGGAACGCGTTGAAGTTGAGGACAACGTGGGCCATTAGATCTGCAAGACATAGTGTAAAGATTTTAGACTAAGTTCATGATAATTAAGTTCATCTAATCAAATACTCAATGAACTCCCACTCAGACAGACATCCCTCTAGTCATCTAAGTGAAACATGATCCGAGTTAACTAGGCCGTGTCCGATCATCACGTGAGACGGACTAGTCAAGATCGGTGAACATCTCCATGTTGATCGTATCTTCTATACGACTCATGCTCGACCTTTCGGTCCTCCGTGTTCCGAGGCCATGTCTGTACATGCTAGGCTCGTCAAGTCAACCTAAGTGTATTGCGTGTGTTCCGAGGCCATGTCTGTACATGCTAGGCTCGTCAACACCCGTTGTATTCGAACGTTAGAATCTATCACACCCGATCATCACGTGGTGCTTCGAAACAACGAACCTTCGCAACGGTGCACAGTTAGGGTGAACACTTTCTTGAAATTATCATAAGGGATCATCTTACTTACTACCGTCGTTCTAAGCAAATAAGATGCAAAAACATGATAAACATCACATGCAATCAAATAGTGACATGATATGGCCAATATCATTATGCTCCTTTGATCTCCATCTTCGGGGCACCATGATCATCTTCGTCACCGGCATGACACCATGATCTCCATCATTGTGTCTACATGAAGTTGTCACGCCAATGGTTACTTCTACTTCTATGGCTAACGCGTTTAGCAACAAAGTAAAGTAATTTACATGGCGTTATTCAATGACACGCAGGTCATACAAAATAATAAAGACAACTCCTATGGCTCCTGCCGGTTGTCATTCTCATCGACATGCAAGTCGTGATTTCTATTACAAGAATATGATCAATCTCATACATCACATATATCATTCATCACATCTTCTGGCCATATCACATCACAAAGCACTTGCTGCAAAAACAAGTTAGACGTCCTCTAATAGTTGTTGCAAGTTTTTACGTGGCTTGTATAGGTTTCTAGCAAGAACGTTTCTTACCTACGTATGACCACAACGCGATTTGCCAATTTCTATTTACCCTTCATAAGGACCCTTTTCATCGAATCCGTTCCGACTAAAGTAGGAGAGACAGACACCCGCTAGCCACCTTATGCAACTAGTGCATGTCAGTCGGTGGAACCTGTCTCACGTAAGCGTACGTGTAAGGTCGGTCCGGGCCGCTTCATCCTACAATACCGCCGAAACAAGAAAAGACTAGTAGCGGCAAGAAGAATTGGCAAACTCAACGCCCACAACTGCTTTGTGTCCTATTCGTGCATAGTAACTACGCATAAACCTGGCTCATGATGCCACTGTTGGGAATCGTAGCATAATTTAAAATTTTCCTACGCTCACCAAGATGCATCTATGGAGTATACTAGCAACGAGGGGAAAGGAGTGCATCTACATACCCTTGTAGATCGCGAGCGGAAGCGTTCCAATGAACGTGGATGACGGAGTCGTACTCGCCGTGATCCAAATCACCGATGACCGAGTGCCGAACGGACGGCACCTTCGCGTTCAACACACGTACGGTGCAGCGACGTCTCCTCCTTCTTGATCCAGCAAGGGGGAAGGAGAGGTTGATGGAGATCCAACAGCACGATGGCGTGGTGGTGGATGTAGCGGGTCTCCGGCAGGGCTTCGCCGAGCTTCTGCGAGAGAGAGAGAGAGAGGTGTTGCAGGGGAGGAGGGAGGCGCCCAAGGCTGTAGGTTGCTGCCCTCCCTCCCCCCTTTATATAGGCCCCCTGGGGGGGCGCC
>NC_057802.1:590923924-590928992 GCF_018294505.1 Triticum aestivum
GCGGGGGCCAAAGGGGGGAAGGGGGTGCCTTGCCCCCCAAGGCAAGTGGGAAGTCCCCCCACCCTAGGGTTCCCAACCCTAGGCGCATGGGGGGAGGCCCATGGGGGGGCGCCCAGCCCACTAGGGGCTGGTTCCCTTCCCACTTCAGCCCATGGGGCCCTCCGGGATAGGTGGCCCCACCCGGTGGACCCCCGGGACCCTTCCGGTGGTCCCGATACAATACCGGTAACCCCCGAAACTTTCCCGGTGGCCGAAACTTGACTTCCTATATATAATTCTTCACCTCCGGACCATTCCGGAACCTCTCGTGACGTCCGAGATCTCATCCGGGACTCCGAACAACTTTCGGGTTTCCGCATACACATATCTCTACAACCCTAGCGTCACCGAACCTTAAGTGTGTAGACCCTACGGGTTCGGGAGACATGCAGACATGACCGAGACGCCTCTCCGGTCAATAACCAACAGCGGGATCTGGATATCAATGTTGGCTCCCACATGTTCCACGATGATCTCATCAGATGAACCACGGTGTCGAGGATTCAATCAATCTCGTATGCAATTCCCTTTGTCAATCGGTATGTTACTTGCCCGAGATTCGATCGTCGGTATCCCAATACCTTGTTCAATCTCGTTACCGGCAAGTCTCTTTACTCGTACCGCAATGCATGATCCCGTGACTAACGCCTTAGTCACATAGAGCTCATTATGATGATGCATTACCGAGTGGGCCCAGAGATACCTCTCCGTCACACGGAGTGACAAATGCCAGTCTCGATCCGTGCCAACCCAACAGACACTTTCGGAGATACCCGTAGTGCACCTTTATAGTCACCCAGTTACGTTGTGACGTTTGGCACACCCAAAGCACTCCTACGGTATCCGGGAGTTGCACGATCTCATGGTCTAAGGAAAAGATACTCGACATTGGAAAAGCTCTAGCAAACGAAACTACACGATCTTTTATGCTATGCTTAGGATTGGGTCTTGTCCATCACATCATTCTCCTAATGATGTGATCCCGTTATCAATGACATCCAATGTCCATAGTCAGGAAACCATGACTATCTGTTGATCAACGAGCTAGTCAACTAGAGGCTTACTAGGGACATGTTGTGGTCTATTTATTCACACATGTATTACGATTTCCGGACAATACAATTATAGTATGAATAATAGACAATTACCATGAACAAAGAAATATAATAATAACCATTTATTATTGCCTCTAGGGCATATTTCCAACAGAATAAGGATATGTTTCTCGATTATGGAGGTGACAAAAAGGTTCGTCGTAAAGGGTTACGTCGATGCAAGTTTTGACACTGATCCAGATGACTCTAAGTCTTCATCTGGATACATATTGAAAATGGGAGCAATTACCTAAAGTAGCTCCGTGCAGAGCATTGTAGACATAGAAATTTGCAAAATACATACAGATCTGAATATGGCAGACCCGTTGACTAAACTTCTCTCACAAGCAAAACATGATCACACCTTAGTACTCTTTGGGTGTTAATCACATAGCAATGTGAACTAGATTATTGACTCTAGTAAACCCTTTGGGTGTTGGTAACATGACGATGTGAACTATGGGTGTTAATCACATGGTGATGTGAACTATTGATGTTAAATCACATGGCGATGTGATCTAGATTATTGACTCTAGTGCAAGTGGGAGACTGAAGGAAATATGCCCTAGAGGCAATAATAAAGTTATTATTTATTTCCTTATTTCATAATAAATGTTTATTATTCATGCTAGAATTGTATTAACCGGAAACATAATACTTGTGTGAACACATAGACAAACAGAGTGTCACTAGTATGCCTCTACTTGACTAGCTCGTTGATCAAAGATGGTTATGTTTCCTAGCCATAGACATGAGTGGTCATTTGATTAACGGGATCACATCATTAGGAGAATGATGTGATTGACTTGACCCATTCCGTTAGCTTAGCACTCGATCGTTTAGTATGTTGCTATTGCTTTCTTCATGACTTATACATGTTCCTATGACTATGAGATTATGCAACTCCCGTTTACCGGAGGAACACTTTGTGTGCTACCAAACGTCACAACATAACTGGGTGATTATAAAGGTGCTCTACAGGTGTCTCCGAAGGTACTTGTTGGGTTGGCGTATTTCGAGATTAGGATTTGTCACTCCGATTATCGGAGAGGTATCTCTGGGCCCTCTCGGTAATGCACATCACTTAAAGCCTTGCAAGCATTGCAACTAATGAGTTAGTTGTGGGATGATGTATTACGGAACGAGTAAAGAGACTTTCCGGTAACGAGATTGAACTAGGTATTGAGATACCGACGATCGAATCTCGGGCAAGTAACATACCGATGACAAAGGGAACAACGTATGTTGTTATGCGGTCTGACCGATAAAGATCTTCGTAGAATATGTGGGAGCCAATATGAGCATCCAGGTTCCGCTATTGGTTATTGACCGGAGACGTGTCTCGGTCATGTCTACATAGTTCTCGAACCCGTAGGGTCCGCACGCTTAACGTTTCGATGACAGTTATATTATGAGTTTATATGTTTTGATGTACCGAAGGTTGTTCGGAGTCCCGGATGTGATCACGGACATGAAGAGGAGTCTCGAAATGGTCGATACATGAAGATTGATATATTGGAAGCCTATATTTGGATATCGGAAGTGTTCCGGGTGAAATCGGGATTTTACCGGAGTACCGGGAGGTTACCGGAACCCCCCGGGGGCTTAATGGGCCATAGTGGGCCTTAGTGGAAAAGAGGAGAGGCGGCCAGGGCAGGGCCGCGCGCCCCTCCCCCCTAGTCCGAATAGGACAAGGAGAGGGGGGCGGCGCCCCCCCCTTCCTTCCTCTCTCCCTCCTCTTTCCCCTCCACTCCTAATCCAACTAGGAAAAGGGAGGGAGTCCTACTCCCGGTGGGAGTAGGACTCCACCTGGCGCGCCCCTCCTGGCTGGCCGCACCACCCCCCTTGCTCCTTTATATACGGGGGCAGGGGGCACCCTAGAGACACAACAATTGATCGTTTGATCTTTTAGCCGTGTGCGGTGCCCCCCCTCCACCATAGTCCACCTCGATAATACTGTAGCGGTGCTTAGGCGAAGCCCTGCGTCGGTAGAACATCATCATCGTCACCACGCCGTCGTGCTGATGAAACTCTCCCTCAACACTCGGCTGGATCGGAGTTCGAGGGACGTCATCGGGCTGAACGTGTGCTGAACTCGGAGGTGCCGTGCGTTCGGTACTTGATCGGTCGGATCGTGAAGACGTACGACTACATCAACCGCGTTGTGCTAACGCTTCCGCTTTCGGTCTACGAGGGTACGTGGACACACTCTCCCCTCTCGTTGCTATGATTATCATGATCCTGTGTGTGCGTAGGAATTTTTTTAAAATTACTACGTTCCCCAACACTCGGCCTTATGCCAGATGAGATCCAGCAGCTCATCCTCTATGAGAATGACTTCACCGCGGTGTTCCCTCAGAGCTCGACGACCTCGGGATCCCACAGCTCCTCGGCCACTCCAACAACACGTTCAAGGGAGGCATCCAAAACCGTCTCTTCAACTGCTCGGTGATCCGTGCGCTTGGCCTCAACGTCCTCACTGACCAAAATCCCTCTTGCACCAGCTATCTTGACAAACTCCTGATATTCCTGACTTACATAGACAATCTTGATGGCAAGCTACCACCGTTCTTCGCGAAATCTCACACATCTCAAGACATTGGACCTCAGCGGCAGCAAATTGTCTGCCCTAAACTTCTCGCACCACTGGATTGTACTAATCTATGACAACCTATTCTCCAAGGCATTTCGGTTGGAGCTCGGCCAATGCAAAACCTGATCCATGAGGCAGGGAAAAAAAGATGAGGAGCACAACGTCGGCCATCAGAATCTGGTGGAGGAAAGAGAAACCGAGAAGAAGAGGAAGATAAATATGACACATGGGCCCAAGTTGTCAGTGAGGGTAGCGTGTGATCCTCTCGAGGTCGTCCTTTCCTGCTGCACCGAACGAGCATTTAGCATAAATTGACTGGGATATTCCGACATTGGAGAATATAGAGTGAGAGCTTCAGGGATTTTGAAGTCAAGGTTCAATTTAGACTGAGAGTATGAATTTAAGGTTTGCTTGAGACTTCTGATAGTGGCTGATTTTTTTTCTATAGTGGCTGATGAGCGTCGGGCTTAGAGCATCTACAGCCGTACTCCTCAAATTGATCGGACGGACGCAGGCCCACGAACCGAATAGGAAAGAGAAGAAAAAAGTTGACCCAACCGGACCCCTCGAAGCCTCCTTAAATGTCCGGGCTGGCCGGCACTCCTCATATTGGCCTCATATATGGGATGAGTATGAGTTACGACCAGACGCGACCGGTCGGTCGTCATGCGCCCGCCTCATAGCATTTGGTCCAACATCGACCACCTGTTCTCTTTGTTTATTCTTACTCTTCTTTCTCTCACTTCATATTCACCACCCACATGCCTGTGATCGGATGCATAGAAAAAATAGAAACATGGCTATGAAAATAAAAATTTAAAAGATGATCGATCACTATCCACAGGCGCACCCGAACACCTCCGCAGAGGAAGGGCCAGATTGTACGTCATGGCATGCGAAGAAGAAACCGTGCCGGGCCGAAACCCGTGTAGGCCTAGAGCCCCAGAAGAATCCAAGCGGGACTTGGTCGTCTTCGTGGCGCCGCCATCCACCACCGCGGCGGAACGACAGAACCCGACACGCACGCGTGCATGCATGGCCACCTCTTCTCGGCCCAACGACACATGGCCACCTCTTCTCAGCCCAACGACACATGGCCACCTCTTTTGTCAGCCCAGTCTCATGGGCTCCGCCCATTCGCTCCCGTCCGCGCGTTCATTGACCACCGCGGAAGCCAGCAAGCGTGGCGCCCAAGCCGCTGTCATGCCGAGCGAATAAACGGAGGGCATCTATTCTCCCCCCACCGATACCCTCCCCTCCCCACCCCCGCGTCCTCGTGACGGCCCCCCTTTCCCCTCCCCACCCCACCCCGCCCCCCCACCGAACCAAATCAAACCATCCA